>NW_028324159.1:10158695-10458993 GCF_054372755.1 Phalangium opilio | reverse complement strand
AAATCATTGAAACTTTCGAGGTTTTCGCAGCCAGTATAGAACTTGATCATGTTGCTAGAATGTGATACTGTTTTTAAGGAAAACCTACACTTCTCCCTTAGTTGTCTTTCTAATTCCTCGGCTTTGCTTTTGTTTCGTAAATTTTTCTCCTTTACACAGGCAAGAAGATTTTTCAACCGGGTGTTTTCAATCTTAGTTTTATCCAACTCTTCAACGCATTCTTGAAGCTGTTTCAACTGCGTTTTAAGGCTCAGGTTCTCCTCAATTAATTCCATCTTGTCTTTTTTCATATTCTCCATTTGGTCTAATCTTAAACGAAGATCAAAAACTTCATTCCGCAAAGTTTTTATAATGTTGCATGATACTAAAGGATCAGAATTCAAGCCATAGTTGTGATCTGAAATTATTGTAATTTCAAGTTTATAGATAAAGTAAAATATAAATATAATAATGAAAATCCCTTACCATATAAATTATCGTCAATTTTTGAAGATTCGGGCAACACTACTTGATGTAAATTTCCAACACCTGACCTATCATTAATAATTTGGCTCTCGTCACATATCTCAACTTCATGAGAGAGTCCTAGGCTGTAGACATCTATTGGATTTCCAAAATATGTGGGAAACCTTTCAGATATTGATCTACAACCAGACTTATTAAAATGATAGCCGCAAACGGTATGGCTTTTATGCCCCAGTTCTTTCCTAATTACAGGTGTTGACCATGGCCTTCTCTGAGATACCGGACTTTTAATTTCAAGTGTATTTGATGTAATCAAATTTATCCACTCCTGGCGCTGAGCTTCATTTCTCGGAAAAGGGCTAAATGTTATCCCTGGATTTCTTCGGCTAGAAGTCCTGCACCCCTGCACACAACAATATCTTCCCACCATTTTAGTTTTTACGGTATCCTCGACAACAGTTAAGCTTAAACATTTAGAAACGGATATTATTCTACCGGAATATTACAAGTTTTCAACCAGAAAATTAGTATTACCAACCTTAAATCCCGGAAATCTAAGACGTTGAGAAATGAAGACCTATATTACAAGTTTTTCGCCGCCATTAAAACGCGAGAAAAAAACCGGATGTTTACAATAATTTCCGACTAAGAATTTTGTCAGCGCTTAACGGCGCACACAAACCAGTAAGAAATACGTCACTGATGACGTATGAGCTACATATTTCTCCAAGCCACCTCCTAATTTTTGTAAAGGCCTATATAGCAATTTTCCCAATTAATCGGGTTGAACTTCATTTGCACATTTCTATTCGTTAATTTGAAATGTTGCGAGAAATTTGAATGGAATATAAGTAGATATCTCTTTCAGTAGATAATTTTTGATGTTGATATTTAAGATTCATGGAGTTAAAAAAAATTATTAAGCTTTGATATCAACATCGGTTAATTTACGATATGGGCTTATGATGGTAGTCTGTTTATAAGATTAAATCGTGTCACTAGACAGTATCTACCTCCAAAATCGAGAGTTAGTAACTTTATAACCATCTCCTAGTCACAGGATATCCGAGGGTCAATTTCTTATATCATTGACACGTGATTATCTGAGGAAGGCTTACTATAGCTGTCGACTTTTGGCAAGGCCTAATACCGTTTTGCTTGACTTTCGCCGTCAAATTCCTTTTAAAGCATAGATCATATAGTATCCACCCTTGATTTTCATTTCGCAACACACGTTGGATTCGTAAACCTCGACGCGTACCACGATTAGAAGCATTAAAATGCAAAAACAACACACTGACCGCATACATTTTTAGTAAAAGACATTATTCACTACAGCTGTTTTCGGGTCTGACAGACGGCGATAAAGAAATATCCTTCGGAGTCCGGCCCCTTAAAGGGGGTGGTTTCGAAGGAACGAAATTCAAATGCAAGGCGCGTCCCTTGAATTCGTAAATACCGACGTTTAACGCAATTATAATATTGAAATGTTATACAATTAAGTTAAATTTAAGAAAACAAAGCACTACTTTCAAAGTCTAAACTTTAAAAATACGACGATAAGAGAAGGCGAAGTAACGGGCAAAGAGAGGCAAACATTTAAATGGCAAAAATTAACGGTAAGCCAAGGCTTAGCGCAATTTCACCGCCTTAAAAAAGGGCCAAGTTTAGAAATAGATTGTGGGACAGTAAAAAGGTGGAAAATTATGATATTAGGCTTATATTAAAGCTTGAAACCTACTTTATATTATATTTAAAATCCATCCATGAGCAAATCCTCAAAAAATATGAAAATTACAACGAAAAAGGACCCACTCTCAATTTTTTTCCACTTAAAACAAATGGCGGCCACAAACGGGGTGAAAATGGGGAAAAGAGCTATCCAAATGATGATTTGGCCGGCCATTTGGCTTGCCAAATGTTTGGATAGGGTTTGAACCAAATGAAAAGGGATTTGGAGTTACAGAATACCGATTAGTATCATTTGGGGATGAATCGACCCCAAATCCAAATCATTTGGATTACGAACGATCCAAATGCCGTTAGAGAATAGGGTCCCTGGTTAGGTTTGGATTGGAAGTTGTAGGATAACCGATTTTCCATAATATTTTTATTTTCATTGAGGTCCTTGCATAATAAAAGCGGGCCTTTTCCAACAAATTATTTTTATAAAGATTCTGGAGCAATTAACGCTGAATTTATTAAGTTCCTTGAACAATAAATATATGCCTTTTCCAAAATATTGATTGTTTTACTGGTCATTTCAGGTTGGCTTTGATTCGGCTCGGCTACAATAGAGGCATCCTTTTAAACTTGGGATTTGACCATCACAGTATAATTATTTATATAGGAAAGTTTATTGATAGACGCAAGCTTAAGGACAAGGGTATTTTCTTTAAACCAAAAGAGGTACTTTTTAATTCGGTATTAAAATACGGCGTTAAAAATATATCTTTAAATAGGAATGAAAATTTTAAGATAATAAACCCGCACATTTTGGCTATATTCGGTCCAACGAAATTCGATTCAATGGGACATTTGGTCTAATGGGATTCGGTCCAATGTGCCAGCAGCATTATTTACTCTATATTTCACTAAGCCTATTGCGAGTAATACTAGATTACCCGCCGGAGTCTAGATCTTAGCTTGCTTCATGAAATTACTAAACCAAGGATTATTCTATATACAGATGTAGTATAGCTTAAGTAATATATAAACAGCCATTTCAAATAATAATATTAAAAAATCTTTGGAATATCAAAATCAAACAGAGCTTTAAAGCTACAAAAGTACTAAATGCATCATAATTACGAAAAATATTTCCACATATTCACTTTATATTATGAAAATAGGGAATATAAAGGTTCTGTAGGATTTCTTTACACATCAAGACAAAACGAACTTCTAACGCAGCGCACTGCGGCACTGGCGGCACTAGTGTAACAACGGACGGACACACACAGACAAAAACATAGACTGCTTTTTAACTCTTTCCCTATTAATTTTGAATTGAGAAACAAGATTATCTTAAATATTAAAATAAATTTAATTAATATTCAATATATTTTCTGCGTTAGTTATTCGCCTTATTGAACGTTACATCGTTTTAAAAAAGAACAATTAAACATTCTTGAGAGACTTGACTAATATTGGCGTTTGAAATGAATCATACGCCGGTTGCTTCGCCTTACTCAAATAGGTAGTATATAAGGGTTTCGAATAGCAGCTATGGATAAGAACAGCGCAATTGCGTGAACCTTTGGTGGAAGTCCCGCCTTAGGGAGGCCGGACGTTTCTCGTAACCCTAGCCGATCGCCGCGTATATCTTAACCTTAAGGATGATTGAGTAGAAGCCAGGTGTGCAGACTGGTGTCCATGTGGGATGGACAAAAACAATGACCAGAAGATGCTGGTGTGTTGTGTAGAAACCAGTGTGTACAGACTGGTGTCCATGTGGAATGGACAAAGACCAGAAGATGGTGGGGATTAGAAGCCATTGTTTACAGACTGGTGTCCATGTGGGATGGACAAAGACCAGAAGATGGTGGTGTGTAGAAGCCAGTGTTTACAGACTGGTGTTCCATGTGGGATGTACAAACTCCAGAAAATGGTGGTGTGTAGAAGCCAGTGTGTACAGACTGGTGTCCATATGGCTTGAAAAAGAGCCCCAATGATGGTGGACTATAGAAGCCAGTGGGTAAAGACTGGTGTCCATATGAGATGGACAAATGGCCAGAGGATGGTGGTGTTAGACAGATAATGGATAATAGCTATGGTAAGTGGAATACAAATTTCCGGGAACTGTAAATGCAGTCCGGAATTTGAGAAAACGTTTGCTCCGATTTGAAAACAGCGAACGCGGTCCCCTGGGGTGTAAGTCAATAACAACAGACACACAGACAGACACGTCGAAATTAGAACCTCTCCCTGACATACGTCACTCGGAGAGGTAACAAACAGACACACCCCTACACTGTACTACTTTCTCTGTTGTTAAATTATTAGACTACTTTGACTTAATCCTTAACCATCAACTTTGAAGTCGGAAAGCTGTTGGTATACGACTTATAAGCTTATGACGTACTTAATTAATATTTATGCCTGCCCGATCGTCTACAGCAAAGGAACAACTGTAAAAATGCTGAAGTTTTTCCATGACCTAGGTTGATTCCCGTGAGAAAAAAACTTAAAACTTCCGTTTACATTTTACTTTCAGTGAAACGGGGAAAATAAGGGACTGAAAGCATTTTAAGGGAAGGCTCAAGTTAAAGAACTGCAACTCTTCTATTTTTGCCTTTTATTGTTTAAGCTCAAGTTGAAGATAACATTTTTTAAGTTTTAAGCTAATATTTTCACAACCATTACACACTAGAATTAATAAAGGTCGAGGCCCGGCCGGGATCCCAAGAGGTTCGGGCCCCAGGAAAATGGACCGAATTGTCCCCCTCTCTCGACGGCCCTGCTGGTGCTGGTACTGGCGCCAACACTGATATCAGATTCTGTAAAAATATCAGAAGTGAGTATATATTTTAATATATATTAAATTAGTTTAATAATTGAAAATACCTTGCTGTACACTGCGCAACTTGTTTATTCTGTCCGAAATGTGTTTTGTGGTCAACACGCGATAGTGCTTCGCCGCGGTCGATTCGGAATGCGCCATCGCTCCAAACACCATCTTCCGCTCCAAAACGTCTTTGTTGGTCATGGCAGTTTAGATGGCTTATCGGGATTGCGTTGCTGTGGTTTTCGGTAGATTGGCTTGTTCTTCAAATCTATAATATAGTAATTAGTTTTTTAGTATGCTTAAAATAAAATATGAGATACATTAACAATATAAAAAGTTCTTCCAAATATTTTTGTTTGTTAAAATCTAATATCTTAAATCAAAAATGTTTTTATTATTACCTTGTTATTTCGTTAGCAGCATTGTTCGGGTTGCCTTTGGTGTTAATAAAAAAAATTGTACAATTCTGACTGAATGGCATTTGTTCTCTAAACTTGAGGTATCTATAAGTTAAATATATTATAATCTCAACAAAGAAGCGTTTTAGTCGTTAAAATATAAATTTGATTAACAACAAAATATCTTACAAGTTAAAAAAGGTTTCATAACCTTATCTATCGCCAAGGTTCCTAATGTTGTGCTGCACGTTTTGTGCTTTTGTACCATAACTATGGAAATATTTTCCGCTTCGTCTCACTTTCCTTTTTGGAATTCGTTGATGGTTAAATTCTCTGGAATGCCGACTCGTTGAGCGTTTGATAATGCTGAGTAAGCTACTAGATATCTACAGGGTGTATCTGAAATGGACGTAGGAGCGAAAGTATTTGGGTTCCTGGGGCCAATATAAGGCGAAACTGTAGTATGACATTTTGTCGTACGCCAACCAATTTTGAAGTTACTTGAACCCAACACTTGCTAGTTTGCATAAATCACAGCATGTTGACTTCGTCTAAAACAGTAGGAATTAAGTTGAAGATAGGATGATTATTGCAAATTAGTGGTTGCCAGCTAAAACAAAAAAGCCTCATAGCCATAGAGTAAATTTTTAAGGAGTAGAAAGTTGTACATTTGGTGACTCATAACGAACATCATTGTAAAACAACATGTTACGATTAGTTTGTTGAAACAACTGACCGATACTAACGGGAAACTGACAGCGATAAGTAGCGGAAACTAATAAGGAACACCGACATTTTGCTTCATTCTTCAAACAGAAATGTTGCAAAAGTGTTCATTTCGGTTTGTGTACAAGACTACATACCGGCGACGTCTTGTTTCCATTTGTTTCCATTAAATTAGCAAATTTTTTACATGCTTTAAAACACTTTGAACCTTTAAAAGAAGAACCTTTTTTACCGTTTTTAATGGCAATTTTCATAGAATAATTCTAAGGAGTAAGAGTGTACATTTCCTTATGGGTACATTACATTGCATCTCGCATTGCACGTAGGTCTCCTGTCGTTCTCAACGCTGGCAGATTTCTACCAGTTAGTAAACGTCATTAGTCTAAAGTTTTAGGGTGGTCTGCAAATCACTTTAAAACGTTCGCATGCTACGATACTTCAGTCATTTCTCTCACAGTTTCTTGTTCAACTATCCGTGTTTAGTTTGTTACGGGTGAGGCCCCAAGAAAACCGCCATTACTCCCTCACCGTAATTTTTTAGAGAAAGGAATGTTGCCTTTTTTGGTCACTTTGAACCATAACAAATTTTATTTCATTTTCAACATTTAGGTTTCTTCATTATTTGTTGATTTTTATAAGGATTAAATTTTACAAATTATGCATTTTACTGCTCAGGTTTAACAGGCGTTGCCCAACATCCCATCCCAAACATTCGCCCACTAACATTCATTCACTAATACCGATTTCGATAAGTTGCAACATTAACCTAATCTTTAAATTAAATGCAACCTTTCTTGTTTGAAGAATGAAGCAAAATGTCGGTGTTCCTTATTAGTTTGCGCTACTTATCGCTGTCAGTTTACCGTTAGTATCGGTCAGTTGTTTCAACACACTAAATCGTAACATGTTGTTTTACATTGATGTTCTTGACTTTCTACTCCTTAAAAAGTTACTATAAACTCTATGGCTATGAGGCTTTTTTTTTTAGCTGGCAACCACTAATTTGCAATAATCATCCTATCTTGAATTTAATTCCTACTGTTTTAGACGAAGTAAACATGCTGTGATTTATGCAAACTAGCAAGTGTGAGGTTCAAGTAACTTCCAAATGGGTTGGCGTACGACAAAATGTCATACCACAGTTTCGCCTTATATTGGCCCCAGGAACCCAAATACTTTCGCTCCTACGTCCATTTCAGATACACCCTGTATATTAAACATAATTAAAAAATATTAGTTATACAGTGTTTTTGGAATTTATCTCTAATATTTAAACGTTAATTTAAATTATCTTGTCAATTGTACAAAAGATGTTTTCACGTATTTTTCTTCAACTTTTCTAAATGCTTAACCATTTCGGACTTCAATGGTTTGTTCAAGAAGATGCTCAAGGTGAATACAATCTTTTGCGCTCCTTCCCCTTCCACAACGTTGCTAAATCGTTTCTGAGGTAACTCGTGCGAAATTGCTCGGCTGTTCCCTCGTTTCCACGTGGAAACGCAGTCTTGTAAGTGTATCAGATACAAGTAGAAGTCGCAGGGTTTGTTCGATACAGAACACTAAACGAGTGTTCAAAACTGAACGCAAAACGAGTGTTCAAAACTGAACGCAAAACGAGTGTTCAAAACTGAACGCAAAACGAGTGTTCAAAACTGAACGCAAAACGAGTGTTCAAAACTGAACGCAAAACGAGTGTTCAAAACTGAACGAAAAACCAGTGTTAAAAACTGAACGTTTAACAAGTGTTGAAAACTGAAAATGTTCTTAGTTCTAAGACGCAAGCTAAGTTTTTCAATAAAGCAATTGTGTTTGATTAACGAAAATCTGACATCTGTTCTATGGCGCGCGAGTATTCGCTCACAAAAGAATTCGTGTTTGTTCGATTGTAGCAGACCCTAGAGCAGACGATAGAATGTGCCCTTCGATAATAGGGGGCGCCCCAGTCAAGAATTTGGGGATAAAAGGGCGGCTTTAGGGGCTGAGTAGGGAATTCAACAAAGGAATTCGAGTCGGGAGGTTAAACTCTGGAAGTTACCTGGAAAAAGGACGAGTGATGAATTAATAAAGAAGACTGATCGTAAATTTTTTATTGTTTTGTATAATTTTTAGTGATAAGTCCCGTATTTATGGTATAAGCACGATTTAAGGCTAACCTGAATTTAGCCTGGGCTAGTGTGTCGCCACACGTTTGGCACGTTACATAATGGTGGCCCATAAGGGGAACTGTAGCTAAGCCTAACCACGTTGCCACGGGGTAATATTTTGTTTATTGTTTATTTAGTTATAACTTTAACATTTTTATATCATTTTTACTTAATGCGTTAAGTTCTTTTAATCTTGTATAAAATTTTAATATTAGTAACGTAATATATTACCCTGTACCACAATGGATAATGCCTTGGTTCTATTGGCTGGCAATGGCTCACTGGTTGTGTTTTTGATATCCCCGTATTTTTGCTTTGGGTATTGAATCTAATGTGTGATTTTTCCTCATTTGCGTTGTATAAAAGACTATTGTTTTGACGACAAAGCTACTTTTTCACTGGCTTTGGCTACGAATTGCCATAACCTCCTTGCTTACATGTGCACCGACTAGTGAGTTGTTACGGTTCCTGGAGTTTATTGTTAATTTTATTCTTGAAGTAACATTGTCCGTAGGGCGTGGTATTTACCGTCTAATTGTGTTCGTTATACGCCAAGTTTATAACGGTTTTAACGTTCATGTGGTCGGAACCCATAGAAGATGGGCCTTTGGTTCCGGGTTGCCGCCCATACCTCAATATGGGGCCTTAGGGTCAACCGTCACTCCTCTCGGATGGTCTTCCACTGCAGTCCCTTCAACGCTGGTACCTGGTTCGGGTCCTCCAAGTCAAATGGAACAGGCTACCGCCGCTTCTGGTCCGTCGGAACTGTAGGAGCGAGATCCACGTCACCACCTCTGGCCATGGACACAATAATCACTTTACTTCACCTATTGGTCTCTCAGACGAAAGGTACCCTGACGACCGCTTCCGTCGCCGTCAAGACTGAGGAGTTGCCCGATAGCCAATGTCCTGTCTCGGCCGAGGTTTTTGGGGGTTCGATTCCCAGGTATAGCTCTACTTCGCGTGACTCGTCCACGGGTGCTCAACGCTTGAGTACCGAATCATCGGCTCAACGACATGTACATTGGGACCCTGACCGGCTGGTTCGCAGTTACGATGGAACAGGAGTTCTGGCACCAGATTCTGAACCCCGATCACAAACAGGTATAGGATGTGGGAACACTGGGTGTGCTACCTCCACCCCTTGTGGCATCATTCCGAACTCTCTACCCTCTGGGAGTTTTTTAGGGTCGTCCTTGCCTATATTTCCTACCTCGCATCCGGGGACTTATAAAATGAACCTACCCCAATTCTCGGGACGAGATGAGTAAAATCCCAAAAAGTGTTTGGAGGATCTTGAAGGCTATATCCGGCTAAAGCGGACTACAATGGAGGATCTATTATACTTGTTGTCACAATCTCTAGCGGAGAGGGCCTCCGTATGGTTTGATGAGTTTAAGGCTCGGGAGGGTCCGTTTAATTTCCAATGGGATCGTTTTGACCAGGCCTTTAAAGTAAACTTCCTATCTTCCGATCGGGAACGCACTCTTCGGACTATACTCAACCAAGAGAAGCAGGGACCGGGGAGAGCCTATTAGATTTTGAGTTGAGGATCCTGAAGTTAAATAGGGCCTTACGAGACCCCTACCCTATGGAGGACGTGTTACGGATAGTGTTATCCAACATGAAATCCAAATACCAGTCTTCCATCTCTCCCGCTTGGTGCCATTCTCTGGAAGTCTTCGAGAATGAGGCACGGCGCATTATGGCCCGAGAATCCACATCAGTACACTACCGCTCACCCTCTAGGAGGGTCCATTTCCAGGTGGATACACCGCGAGGACCCTTCCAAAGTCTGGATGATCCCCCTTCTGAGGTGTATCAGGACCCAACCGTACAATGGAATTCCGATACTTCCACACCAGGGAATGTCACTTCCTCTCGGGGGCCTAGAGGTCGGAGTTCCCGTAATAGGTTTGGTAATCGGGGAAGGCTGCAGAATCAAGAGACCGGTGGACAGGGCGAACGAAGTCCGGGTCGCATAAATACAGAAATTAACCCTGGCCTCATAACTTTTAGTCCACGGGGCCGTCGGACTGTTCCTGGGACACCACCGAGATCAGCACCTTCGGGTCCATCCGGACCTCCCCATTCGTCTCCGGGAAACGGACACCGGGGACGGGAGTGACAGGATTCCGTAACCCCGGGGTAGACCCGATTCCTGTTATTTTAGCCAATAGCAGGGGTTTTGGCATAACCATTATTATTAACAATATTACTAATATAGCGTTTTTCGATTCAGATTCTAATTGCTGTTTTATTAATTTAATCACTTTACGTCATATGGGTCTGTACCATTTAGTGGTCCTGAAGAATTATATCTCCGCCACTGGTTTCATCTCCGATGTAACCCTAGTAGGCACCATACGCTTACCCGTGACTTTGGAGGATGGTACAAAGCTGAAGGACAAATTTTGAGGTGGCAGAATATCTTCCATATCCCATAGTAATTGGCAGTAATTGGCTGCTTGACAATGGTAGTATAGTAGATTGGGGAAAGATGATTCTGACAGTGGATGGAAGATCGGTGGCCATGCATGAAATGGATGTCCCCTATTAGGCCCCAACGGTTATGCCTCTCAACATAGCGGAGGAACTAGAAACCATCATTGGGCCGTCAGTCACCCCCGATCAACGAACAGAACTAATAACTTTGTTGAGATCCTCCTTCCCTGAGGTAGTGACGGATAAGACGGGACGAACAACCTGGGTCAAACATAAGAAAACGTTGGTCCCCGGGTCCGAAGCCGTTGTGAAAAGACCATACCGAGCTAGCCCTAGAGTCAAGAAAATCATCGAGGATCAGCTGGAAGAAATGCTGCAACAAGGTGTCATCTCACCATCGGATAGTCCCTTTGCTAGGCCCGTAGTGTTGGTGCCTAAAAAGGATAGCAATGAGGGTCGTTTCTGCTTAAACAGCAGGGGTTTGAACCAGATTACCGAGACTAACCCTTATCCTGTACCCAGAATTGATGAAATGTTGGACACCTTCCAAAAGCCCGCTTACATCTCAAAATTTGACCTCGGTCGGGATTCTGGGAAATCCCTATGGACCCGAAGAGTGCAAGATACACCGCCTTCATCACCCATAAAGGCAAGTTCCAATATGTTATGCCGTTTGGGTTCAAAAATTCTCCCTCCACATTCCAAAGATTAATGGACAAAGTCCTTAAGCATGGTCGTCATCTGGGGATTGCGGCCTATTTAGACGACATTATCATCGTCTCTCGCTCCTGGCAGGAACATGTGTTGGCGATTCGTTCTTAACTCGGTTACGAAAAGCCGGTCTAACCCTGAAGCTCTCAAAATGCAGTATCGCGTGCGACCAAGTGAAGGTCCTCGGTTATAGAGTATCCAACCACGGCATCGCAATTGATGAAGATAAGGTACAGGAAATTCGAGCTTTCCAACCCCCTCGGAACGTGCCGGAATTGTCCACATTCCTGGGAATGCTCACTTGGCACGCGCGTTTCATTCCTCACCTTGCGGACATCGTGGCTCCTTTACAGCGGTTGCGACGGAAAGGTGTTCCCTGGACGTGGGGGAACGAGCAGTCTTGTTACATGTTCCCGATCCCGATGGAGACTACATACTGAGCCGATTCCATCCGTTTTGCCCCACATAACTTGTCGTCTGCTCGCTGCGTCGTGGCTGATCGGAGTGACTTTCATTCTGCTTTTCTTGGGTTGTTTCTTGCGGACGGAGTTCTCGATGTAAAGCTTCAATTACATCGACACTCTCTCGGACTTGATCAGATCGGGAGTTCAAACTATAATAACTGAAAAATGCGGAACATTCGACTACCTTCAAGTTTTGGTAATAAGGCGTTTCCGTGGTAAATCCTCCATTATTTTGATGCCATTGGTGCGTATCTATAGGCAGACCACGACCCAGTTGTAAAGGAATGGCTTGAAGCGCAGGTTCAGGAGAAACTGTTTACGTCTAGTACTGAATACTTCGTTCTTGAGGGATACAGTACGATTTTTTCGGGGGAAAAAGCTCTCATAATAGCCAATTCCCTTCTGACTTGGACGATGGGAGAATTTCTGACTTCTGATCTCGAGAGTAAAAATTTCTTGGCGGAAAACGGAGGTCTTTACTTTTCGGAGCAAGCGATAAGCTTAGACTACATGCACTACATTTTCAACACCGCTTGGTTGAGAAGTAGTCCGTAATTGCACGAAAACCTAAAACTTGGGTCCGTACGTATTTCATGGTAATATGATTAACGCTCCTGATGAGTCTTTTATTACAGCTTTGAACCAAGTTTCGAAATATCTGGATTTTGAGAAGCATTTCTCAATTGAACAAGTCAAGTGGAAGAGACCGCTGAAAAGCACGACTGATTTGAACCAGAGTAGCGTCAGCGTTCCTTTCTACTTGCTCTTCATGTTGTTGACTGGATCAGTAGTGGAAGTGAAGGACAAGAAATCGAATTCCTTGATCAGAAACCCCAAACAGAAATCTATTTTCATTCTTCTAAAATCTTGATCAGGAATTGTTTCAATTCACGTCGTTTCCAACTCAATTATATGAATATAATTGTAAATATTGAAGCTTATGAACCTAACAGAAACTAAATCGATACATCATTCTGTATCAAGAGCCTCGTACGGCAAAATTGTCACTTCATGACAAGCTCTCAATATCCAGTGACAAACGCATGGGACATATCTTATCAACCTATGATGCACTTATGAAGTTAATGTTTTAAAAATTGCACTCATGTGTGAATTCAATTAGAATTAGTATGTTAAATCAATTGTTCAGGTATATATATATATCATCTTTACTATTGTAGATAGAAATATAGTTCAAATAATCATTATAATCTTTCAGAAATTCTTACATTGAACTTTCGTCGATAGGAAAGGACCAAGGCTTAACGGAACGAGGATGTAATACGACGATGAAGGAGATAATGGGTCAATTCCCATTTTTAAGCTTGTTTGGGTCAAACCATCTTAACGTTGAAGAAATGATTAATGTAATAGAGAATAATTATTAAATTTCAACTATGGTACAACTTTAGATTAGGATGTCTCGCAAATTTTGCGAATTTTAGGGATGTAGAGGGGCATGTATGTAAATATGTTTTTAGCGTGTTGGTACGACTGGATTTTAATTGTTATTTTGTAGACCGCAGGAATTACGTCAGAGTGTAGCGCACAACTTTGTCCCGAACCTGGACCCTGTCTTTGATTCATTTGGCCCTAGTTGCTCTTTTCGTAACATTGAACGTGCTTAGCATATTAATTTGTCGGTAAACCTGAAACATTACTGACAGTGATTTTGATGATGTGCATTATACCCAGTTTTTAAAACTGGTTTTACGTAATACCCTATAACAGTTTAAAAAAATCATATGACTTGTTTTTGCACTTCACTATAGACTGCTCTGCAGTTCGCCTTCATATGACCCCAGTTGCTGTTCCAATACCATTTTATTTGTCGGGTTGTTTCTTTCCTCCATTCCTAAGATCATTTTAATGTGCGTTAGACAAATTTGTCATGCAAACTTTTTAATGGTTCGTATCACTTGTAAGTAGCCTAGAGATTAGGGTGTGAACGTTTTATGTATATAATATAATTCTATAATTTATACAACGCTGCATTAAATCGCTTAAATGATTTTTTACACTTAAATGTACCTCGTTTTGAATATTTTTAAGATGAACTTTCTTGAGAAATCTCCTTTTGAGGCTTTACGTGTTTGATGAAAAACAAGAACAATTATACTTATGTTAGTTACACCAAATTTAAGAACCTTCCCTGAAATGGATATACTTTTATCAATCTTCATTTGGTCATGCCAAATTTAACAAACTCATCTACGTTGATCACCATCTTAACCCTCTCTAGGGTATGTTCCACGTCACGACCACAAATTTGTGGTATTCAACTATATAAAGCCAGAAAATATCTTATAATTGATAAATCGACTAATTTGTAATCTTCCATAATTTTTAAATTGTATAAATTTAAAGGTATCTTGAGATTCGGTTTTTAGCTGGTATACAGACGGGAATGATGTAGGCAACCCCTTACATACCCCAGCAATAAGCCAACTTACAGATAAATTGAGTCAAACTGGTAATTATGAGCTAAATAAATTGCCTAAAGGTGTCTGTGGACTGTCTAGTGCTAATGTGTGACTAAAATACCAAATATTTTCATTGCCGATATACAGATAACTGCAATATAGCTGTTAAAAATCTCAGTATGGCCCAAATTGGAGGTTATATTTTAAGAGTCGCTGACGAAAATACCGAATGTTACGACTGTTTCGATAAGTTAATTCAAGTCTCTTTAAATTCGCCTCTGTATACACTGACAAAATAATAGGACAATGGGGGACTTAAATACCCTTCAAGATTTTTAACAGGAGTGCTAAGTTTGGTAGTTGACTTCATACTGAAATCTTTCTATCTTTTCCTTCGAAAAAATGTACTTGAATTGTACACAGAAGTATTACTACCTTATTTCAAGAAACCGCTACACTGTTCATGCAACTCTTCTCTTCCCGAAATTTTGCTCAACAAATTTATTAAGCCACTTTTGACTAACCATGCCATTCAGACAACTGATGCAAATGAAAAGCCCAAAATATTTAATAAGAAACCATTATCTAGGAAAGTTTTAAAAGTGTAAGTGGTATGTAGACTAAAGGAGAAGAGTGATATTTTTCATTGTGATCATAATACCGTTTTGTTGAAAAATAGTATATTGTTCCTATTTTGGTAAAGAAGTTCCTGTTTGTGAAAAAAACAAATAAAAGATGATAATTCTAGTCAATGATATGATTTTATAATTTTTGTCATTTATGTTAATTTCTAGGGTAAAAAAAATGTGTCTTAACATCATTTAGTCGTATTTCCTCTTAATTTTAAAAATTATGCTAGCAAAAACCGATATTATAGGTGTAAGTGGTATGTAGACTAAAGGAGAAGAGTGTAATATTTTTCATTGTGATCATAATACCGCTTTGATGAAAAAAAGTATAATGTATTGTTCCTATTTTGTTAAAGAAGTTCCTGTTTGTGGAAAACGAAACCAAAGATGATAATTCTGGTTAATAGTATGATTTTATAATTTTTGTTAGGGTATACGTTAATGTCTAGGGTAAAAATGTTATTTATCATCATTTAGTCGTATTTCCTCTGAATTTATAAGTTATGCTAGTAAAAACCGATATTTTAGGTAATATGCATTTTTGCGCCAAAATATCTTTGGCGCGAACTTTAAATTCATTCAAATATTTATGCAATAGAAACCGCCATCTAGCTCCGAGGATAGGCGACCGATAAAAGGTCCGGTCCCCTACTCCCGAGGCACCATGCATGGGCCTTTTTAACTTGAGTCGGGTTTTACCTGACACACAACTCACAAGGCTTCGAATGGCTTCCCTGTTTTTACTTTAGAAGTATTCGTTAATTAAAAGACGCTCAATACGATGATTTAATTAATTCTTAATCAATTAATTAAACGTTCATTATATCAAATACTTTTTATTTGGTATCACAATTTCGGCGGTTTATCTTGGAGCTGAACAGTATACACTACTAGCCAGTCAGGCAGCACGCACCGGATTGAAGGAAAATGGTGTATTAGAAATTAAAGTTATTTAATTACCCGCCTTTTCGTAATTTAACTACCCGCCTTTTCGTAATTTAACTACCCGCCTTTTCGTAATTTAACTACCCGCCTTTTCGTAATTTAACTACCCGCCTTTTCGTAATAACCCACCTACCCTTCAATTGCCAAAATCCACGAGCAAAACCGACTCGATCACAGCCTAAGCGTGATGGAAGTGGGCTTTGGCATAAAAAATATTATGCCAAAATCACGAGAGATCCAGCCTCATGTCATTAATTGAGGTTTAAGCACAATTTTGACGCTGATTCCGGCCCACGCCCACTTGAAGTTTCACGAACGAAAATCCAAGACTTTTTAAGCTCTAGCCTCGACCAAGCCACAGAGCCTAAAATATTAAAAAAAAAACAGATGGAGAACTCCACTTGGTGTCGTCTAAAGTTGACCATAGCCAAATCGATTATGGGCTTACGGCTACAAGCAAGGTGTTGTCAATGGTGTGTGGATTTCGATATTTTGTCTTGTACTTCTTTTTCTATTTCGCGTTGCTGTGTTCTCGTACTTTTAAAGCTTTAAATGAAGTTTTAAAAAATTAGGCAATATCTTTAAGGACGAAGGAAGGTAAATTGCTTTACCCTCAGAATTGTTACCCTCTTATTACAGTTCTCTTTATAAGATATGAATTGCCATGTCTAATTAAGAATTAACTAAAAATGGTAATCGCGATTGGCAAGGCTTATGTTACGGGGCTGCAAAGGGCCTTTCCCTAGGAATTTAGTAAATTAATCTAGGACCGGCGAAAATGGTTAAGCCGGTATGATTTCTTAGTTTAGTTTGGTTACCGTAGGTTTCGTTTGTAGTAAACTTAGTAGGTAGAAGGGACCACATGACCCGGGGGGAGGGGGCTAGAACTGAGATAAATGGGTTTAAAATTCTCGGTCATTGAATAATTATAGTGATTGCTATTTCAAATTATTTTTCTAATAATTTTTCATTCTAATTCAGTTTTTTAATTTTCAGGGTTTGTTACTAAACAAACAAAAATACCTGAATTTCTTTACCATTCAGGTTTCAGTGACTATGGGTGGTTTAGCAAAGCTAACCCCTCCAATGCCAAAACTTGGCCTCAGTGAAAGCTGGATACAAATAGCATCGTTGATGGTCTAGCAAAGCTAACCACTCCAAAACACTTTGAGCCCTCATTCTCAAAAGCTCAAGAACCCATTGAAAAAATTGGTATCTTTAATGGGGAAAAAGTTTGGATGGTCTAGAAAACCTAACTATTCCCGCCGATAATATTGAATATAGAAACAGGGTTGTCCAACAACACAATGTGTCGTTTACAAAAAGAAATCACTCCAGTCCTAGAAATTTGACCCTGTGAAACACAGGCAAAGAAGGAAAAAAAGGCAGTAAGAAAATGACATTAAAATTGAATTTATAGTTGACAGTGTTAACTCTACCAATCTAATTCCCGGTTGCGGATGATGTTATTCCTATGCCATCCGTCAAATTACGGAAAAGCCACCGATCGTTCCAACCATGAGTGCTTTGAAATAACGCCTAAGTGAATTACTTTGAGGTCGTAGACCTCGGTAACTAAGTTTGTTTTAGTGTGGGACGGTAACCCAGAGGTTGATGGTTCAAATCCACCTCAGGTAGATGTCATCTTTTCACCTCGGGGTCGTACACGGAATAAGAAAAATTACACCTCTAAAAACAAATTATTTGCCAAAAAATTGAAATGTTAGGCCTATCAAAAGTTAAAAGTGGTGGAAGTGAAATGGTTTCCATTGTTCTTGAAGAGGCTGAATGTAAGAGCAATCCCGTGGAATTTTTTTGTTTAAGTGATTGCGGAAAACAAGGTAACATAAAAACAACTTAACGAAATAGAGACTATGGATGAATTGTATGTGCCAAAGGAAACTGCTGGTAATAAAGTTATGGTTTCGAAAGAAAATGGTTTGAAAAATAGCCCAAGTCCTTACAGAAGGAACTTCTCAGGAAAACTGGGCATTGAGGATTATAAAAAAATTCTTGAATCTGCTCTAAACCAAGAATTTGACGGTCCTGTTTACACAACTTCGTTGCCAAAAACCGTTGAACCAAAAGGAGGGGACATTTTTATTTTCAAAGATGAAAATGACAAAGTAAATAAAGTTTTAAGTTCAGACCGGATTTTGTGGAAAAAAGTTTCTAAACGAAAAGATAACCAAGACTCTATAAAAAGAGGCTATCATTGCCTGAGGCCTGGCAAAGATGTTAAATATGATAATGGGTTCGAAAAAAGAACACTTATGAGCTAATCAATTCTTCGGTTAAAAAATTTGGGTTTTCCGAGTGTCTAATAAAAGCAGCTACATTTCTTAGAACTTCAAGTTCTTCCATTACAAAACGAATCACACTTAGTACAATGTGTGAGTGATTTCGTAATTTCGGGTATTTCCATGAGAAATACAGAATTTTCAAATAACCCTCAGTTCCCGGTGTGTTTTTGCTGCATCAGAGATCGACCCTTGAGGCTGACAAGTCTTTTTTGGAACATTTTGTTGTGCCTTTAAAGGGATAATATCAATCTTTCGACTACTAATGAAAAGCTTTAATTTTTTTAAATCAGTTAGAACCTAAAATTACTTTTTCAAAAATATATATACTGTATATATAAATTGATAGTTTTAATAACTTAACTATTTTTAATTAATTTTGTAAAAGTATTAGTTTTCGGCGCCGCTCCGATCACTGCCCCTATACAGTCGTACTAGGTAAAATTTTGGCTTCTTTGAGATTTTGACAAATCCTGACAATTGTAATTTTTTCGTTTTACTTTTATACTTTCATTTTCTTACTAATTTTTTATCGCTTACTTTTTAGGTAAAAAATTAGCTGTATTTATTCCGTTGCCAATTGGCCAGGAATAAAAAATTAGTAAGAAAATTAAAGTATAAAAGCGAATGAAACCCATGATAGATCACAGTTCAATCTTGGAATCCTAACGCGAGAAATGGGCGATCGAATTGAATTTAGGCGTCAGATAGTAGAGTTGCATCAACAAGGATTTTCAAATAGATTAATTGCAAGGCAGTTGAACGTTTCTCGCGCTGCAGTAGCTACGTGGGTAGATAGATTCCGCAACAATGAGTTTAATGGTGGGGCGGACTTGGAACGAGCCGGAAGACCTAAGGTTTTGTCTGCCAGAGATTCTCGTCGTCTAGTTAGAACCAGTAGAGCGCAACCATTTCTGACAGCCACAGGCCTGCGAACGGAACTAGAACTCCAAGCGTCCTTACCAACTGTGAGAAGGGAGTTGATCAGGCATGACCTTCACGGACGCATTGCCTGCAAGAAAGAGAAGTTAAGCGCAGAAAACCAACGAGGGAGACTAGAATTTGCACGAGACCATTTAAACTGGACGCCCGAGCAGTGGGCGCGAGTGATATTCACGGACGAAAAAAGCTTCGTTGTCGGGCACAATGGCCAGGTAATGAGTGTTTTTAACGAGTAATGAGAATAATAGTTTAAGCATTCGTCAATATTTTATATTTAAGATTTGGGTTAGAAGACCAATCGGTACTCGCTTCGACGAACCATACGTAACCGAGGTTCAAAGAAGCGGTCGGTTTTCCGTAAACTGTTGGGGCTGGCTATCGGCAGCTAACTCCGGATGTCTTGTTCACATCCAAGGGAGAAATACCGCGCAACGATACGTCGAGTTATTGGAGAACGATGGCCTTCCAAGCATCCTGGAAAGGTTTCCGAACGGGGACTTCGACTTTATGCACGACAGAGCCCCGATTCACACGGCAAGAATCGCAACCCAAGCATTGAAAAGGCTTAGGGAAATCCATGGATTTAGAGTAAGTTATGTTGTTGTATTTAAATTAATTGGACATTGCGACCTTGTTGTTAATGGTTTATTTTATATGAAGGTCATGATTTGGCCTGCTAAGGGATGCGACATGAATCCAATTGAGAATCTTTGGGCGGAAATGGTTCGTGTTATTGATCACAGAAACGTGATAAATGTCCAAGAGTTGTAGGAGGCTGTGCAAAATGCTTGGCGAGATCTAAAGCAGAAGGAGGAATTATTCCAATCCTACAATGAGTCAATGCCCAATCGAGTAAGAGAAGTGTTCGATAATGGCGGTTACTAGTCGCATTATTAAGTATAAATTGTAGTATTAGTTAATTATTAACACTGATTCCTTTAAAATGTGCCGCATGATTATCTTTGAAGTAAAAAACAAAATAAAATTGAATAAACATTATCATTATTTTCCAACTGTGTTATTTTTTCAGTCTATATATATAAATAAAGCATGCCCACAGAACCGGAATTAATTAATTAAAACAGATTCCACCAAACTGATTTTACACATTTGCAATATAAATATATAGCGGCTACAGTAAATTCTGCCAAAACCGAATTGAGTTCGATTCGGCCAACGTTATTATCACCGTTTCTTCTAATCATTGAACCACGAAAACACCCTACTGATAAACATAGAAAGGCGGGTCAAAAGGAGCCGTCACTGATGGCGAATTCCACTGGGTCCTCCCGGAGCACTCCCATGGAGCAATAAAAATAAGAGACCCTAATTACGGAAAAACAGTCTTTAACGATCCGGCAACTACTCCTCCCATGTTTATTGCTCCGTGGGAGCGCTCCGGGAGGACCCAGTGGAATTCGCCATGACTTGTAAGAAGGGATCCGTTTTGAAAGGGGAATACTACACCAGCGGAAACTCAATCCTACAACTCTGCAACCGCATGCGAAACTTCTTTTGAAATTAATCTATATCCTTAATTCAAGTAGCTTTGACAACAGACTAGTTGTTGCCTAACAATTGAAAATTTAGTAGGCAAATAGTAAAGATTAACGAGGAAAAATCGGGCTTCGAAAAGGGAAATCTACCCCATCTAGAGGCGATTCAACACTATACTCTTTCAAACAGATTCGTACTGTTTCTGAAAGGTCAAACTATAAAAACATGAAATAGGCCTATTATCTTTCAAGGTAATTTGTTTGGGAGCGGCTCAGCCTCCCTGCTCGATTCGGACAGCTGCCCACTGGTAAAAACGTGAAACACAGTTTCTTAAGTAGTATAAGAGTCGTTTTCCAGCAGCAGAGTTGTATAAGCCGTGAGAGGTTGAAATTAACAGTAAACCTTTAAAAAATTGGTCTATCTGCTATTCCTTCCTTATATTGTCTAAGGCAAAAAAAATTAAAATCGGAACTCAATGCGAAGAGAAAAACCTAAAACCGTTGCTTCTCTCTTATTTTTAAATTCTCTTACGCGTTACAAACACAGTGAGTGAGTGCTTTCGACTTTTCTTGTTGATATGGCAAGTAAACTTGAACGCGCGGGTATGCAAATTTTGCCCTATCTTTGCGCAACAACATTCTAGGCGCTCCAAAAACAAATGGCGGTTGTCCAAATGCAACAGACACTGTCTGCTTAAATAATATCACGTGTCACACGTGTCCTACCTTGTAGTTTTTCCCTGGCAAAAAAGCTGGCAATGAGGTTTCAACGTTGCCGTGTGCATATTTTGTCATGCTGAGGATCAATATCAGCCACAACTCCACATTCACTGCCCAACCCCGACATTAAACGTCCTTCGTCAATTACACCATTCTATAAACATTCGCCCTGTCCAGTTCTATCACTGTTATTGAATAGTAGTCACCCAAACAAAATCATTCAGATTCTGTCCGGCTGTCTAGAAACCCCTACCAGCAACCAGCCATTATGAAACACTGTCGATCATGAATCGGTAAGCACTCAATTCTCCTTCAGTCATCCAAAGCGTGGATGATTCTCAAATTTGCGAATCACCTACCAACATGACTCTTTGAGACTTTAATGTCGAAAACGTGAATAAGCGCCACCGAAACTAAATTCAAGTTTCCAGACGTCTCCCATTAGTCTACCCTTCCACCTTCACATGTCTAAACAAATATCCGTGATTTAGACAACTAGTGAACATTTTCATTACAATTGTATAAGTTTACGTTCTAGGGTGAAGCTAGATTTTAATACGGTGTGGCCCAACTTGTTTTTCGCAGCTATAGCTTAAGCATAGTCGGGTTGACTCTAATTTAATTATAATTAATGAAAAAGTGTTTTTTTGCATCACTATTTCCTTAATAACTTTTGAAGTTCAAATCCGATTTTAATTTTGAAAACAGATTCGGTTTCTGGGTAACGTTATGCATAACATGAGACCAACCACAACAAATTCGAAGAAATATTTCGTGACGTCATTTTGCGATAATTTACACATTCATGTGTTGCTCATGCTCCTTTCAAGATTTTCTATTAATTTCGATGGCATCGGGTTTTCAAGAGTTCAGCCTTTCCAATAACGTCTTACTCGTCGCTCTAGCTATTATAGAAAAAAATGGCGACCGAATGAAAACGGCCGGAAACTTTTGATCGCGACTGTACAAGTAAACAATATTAAAACTTGAAAGTTTCACTCCGCCTACTCAACGCCAAAAACCTTTTCAATTGTTGTGTTACCATCTTTTTCAGAAGTTGAAGAGCTTCGCGATTGTTTCCTACATCGTTTACTGCGGGGTTATCGTTCCTACCATTCATTGCTCTATGTCGAGAAAATTCCAACTCAAGCGGATCTTGATTGAAATTGGCCGAGAGAACAACTTGAGCTCCTTAACCAAGAAGGAAGGGAACTAATTAAATCATGACTCTAGCTGAAATGAATGAATGAAATTGTTACTAATTTTCCAGGAAAGAAAATAATCTTTCTAACTTACTACTTTGTCGCAATCCTGAAAGAGTTTCACCTGACATCATCATTCTTTTTCTGTCTTCAGGTTTGAATTTCCCTGGTCTATTAAGAACATCTTGTTCCCATTCAAATAAATAATCAAGGAAGTCTTTGGCGAGCCACTATGATAGAATATTATATAAGTAGTTGATGAATCAAGATTTTCGAAAAACTCACCTCAAGACGTTTGTCGTTTGGCGATCAAAAAGGTCTTTTGTTTGGTTTTCGTTTATGATAAGTCTCATCAAAATTGGACGCATTAAATATGTCAAACCATTTATCGAATGTTCTAATGAACTTGACTGTTTCGGAATATTTGTCACCAAATTCTGCCTCAATCCCATTAGCAACTGACGAACTTAAAACTTGGGTCGCTAACCGCACTTTCATCTTACTGTAGGAATTTAAGTAGACGTGGTCGCCAGTAAGTTTGTGCAGTTTACGCAAATTACCTAGCCGTGATTGTTCTATCTCGAATATATCTCTTACAGTGTTCCAGACTATGTGCTGCTTACTTTTGTACATTAGTCTTACTCTACAAGAGGCTTCGCTGGAATTGAAACAGTTTCTCGTAGTTTTAAGTAAATGTGGCGGATCGAACAAAAAATAGATGTACCGCTCTTCGTCCAAAGCATATGGATTTACACAGCGGTAGGGTGTTTCTCGAGTCGAATTCAACTGGAAGAACTTCCTGTTAGTGGCCGCTCCATCACCAATAATTGTTAATATTTAGAATCCAATAGTTTCTAGTTTCTCCACGGCTTCCTAAATTATTGAGTTCAAATCTTCACCAGTCAGACCACTCGTGGCAAAATGAGCAAATGGGTATTTGACGCGCGTTGTAGCCCCTCTTAGCATAAGCATCAAAACATGGGTTGCCACATTTTTGTCCTCATAAATCCCTGAATTAATTTTGTTTATTTCATTTCTTGAATCATTCAGATGATTGTAACCAGAGAGTATAGCCGCCTGTATACCGAATTAATTCGGTATACAGGCGGCCTTTACGTAGCCCCATTTGTTGCCCCCCCCCTTTTCTATCTATCTCGTTCCTCTAGATGGTACCGTGCCTGAAGGGGGAAAATATGGTTGGAGGGGGGGGGACGGCACGTATCACGTGATATTGTTGGCGGGAAATTTGAATTTGTTTTTAGTGTATTGGTACGACGTCATGTGACTTGGTGACGACATTCAGTGTCCATAATGTTATTATTTGGTGTATCTTTAGGCTACTGTATACATTTAGTGGATGATTTAATGGTAATTCTATAGGTTCAGTAGACCCTTTCTACACGCACCCGTCCCGTAATATTTTTTTTTTGAATGATTTTAAGGTCTCTCCATGTATGCTTATGCCATACTAAAGAACTAGATTAGGTTTACGTAGTTTATTGAAAATTAAGCAAAGACTAAGTTCTACAGTAAGGATGTATGCTTTGTATTGTTATTATTAGGTGTATTTTTAGGATATTGCGTACATTTAGGGTATGATGTGTTGGTAATTCTATAAGTTCAAGTAAACCCTTTCTACAAAGTCCTGTATGATTTTAAGGTATCCATGTATGTTTATGTTATACTAAAGAACTAGTTTTAAGTGAGATAAGGTTTACATTGAAAAAAGGTTCAACTAACCCTATGATGCGGTACTACAGTAGGGTGTTATAGCTAGTAAACGAAATACAAGGTTAGAACAATAGTACATTTTAATACCATAAACGTGGTATTACGGCAGTTTTTGCACAGTTTGGCATTTGATTAGAAGTTAAAATGAAGCAGTACAGCTAAAAAAACTCAGAACATAAGGATTACATTAGTTTTAATACGAATTTGGAGAATAAGTACAATTACTTGAGTTAAAATGCGAAATATTACTAAAAAACATTAGAAAATACGGGTTACGTAGAATACATGGCAAACAAGCACAATACTAGTTATTAAATTAAACAAACATATAGGATTGACTGAAAAATATATACGCGCTAAAATACTGATATACAGTTAAAAGGCGCAATCGGTACTAAAAAACATCATCAAAAAGCAAGAATTACACCGATTTTGATAACAAACAAATTCACTAAAATGCAAAATTAATGCTACTTCAAAAAAATTAGTAGTACAAGATGATTAAGCACAAACATTTACCATCATAGAAAATAGAACAATATTACTGCATGCGAGATTATTAAGTACATATATATCCATGTACCTTCTATAAAACACCATTAATTAAATTGATTCACATTAGTTTTAATACGAATTTGGAGAATAAGTACAATTACTTGAGCTAAAATGCAAAAAATTACTAAAAAAAACATCAGGACATACGAATTACATAGAATACATGGCAAATAAGCACAATACTAGTTATTAAATTAAAAATCCTCATTGGATTGACTGAAAAATATATACGCGCTAAAATATTGATATACAGTTAAAATGCGCAATCGTTACTAAAAACATCATCAAAAAGCAAGAATTACACTGATTTTGATATCAAACAAATTCACTAAAATGCAAAATTAATACTACTTCAAAAAAAATGGTAGTACAAGATGATTAAGCACATAAACATTTACCATCTTAGAAAGTATAGCAATACTACTGCATGCGAGATTATTAAGTGCATATATACCCTTGTACCTTCATAGAAAATATAACAATACTACTTTTAATATGAATTAAAAGCAATAATGGTTATTATACGATTTCAGTACAAATATCAGGCTAGTTATTAAACTAAAATGTTCACGGGATTGACGAAAAAATATATTTTTTCTGACGCGCTAAAATACTGATATACGATTACTGATAAAAATATGGAAATATTACTAAAAAACGTTATAATTATCATCAAAAAATAAAAATTACACTTATACAAAACAATTCAATACTTATTTTTATACTAAAGTGCTAATATATACTAATTAAAAAAGCTTACTAAATGCAAAAATATTACCAAAAACGCTGCGTATTCGTTAAAATATTGTTACATATTATTAATTGAAATACGTTAATAATACTAAAAATAATACTTGAGATACTAATTAAAATACTGATACTGGGTATCTAAAATATATACAAGTAACTTATGTGGAAAATGTCAAGGATTCTAGTTAATATAATCGTAGGGGGCAGTTTTATAGTCAGGTAGAATTCTAACTTTATCCACTACGACCTGATATGTTTTGGTCTGGTTGATCGTGATCAGTGTGATCTTGTAGACGTCTGATTTGAGGACCAATAGGGACTTGAACCGAGTTCATTAGAGGTTCACCTTCATTGTTTACGCCTAGTTGATTCTTCATTGTTTCAAAATTTATATAATTTTCAGTAGAGGCGTTTAAATAAAATCCTTTAACTTTGATAATGTTAGTTTTTTTGCCGGTTTTAGGGTCTAGAATATCCATAGAATAGTTCTTTGGTCCAGCACTCCCCCATTCGCAAATATACGCATCTGGGCCATAGGGTTCTAGTTCATTTTTTAGTTCCCCTAAATAATCGCCTGTGGGTAGCAAATGTGCGCCGTCTGGCGAGAGGTACACTAAACTATCCGTGTCATAATAAAAACAAAGGTCTCCGACCTTTTCAAGATGTTTTAGTAAATGTAATCGAGCCATAGATGTTGTGTAGCAAGCGATAACTACGTTTGTATGTTTGTGTACGAACTCGTTTTCTAGGATGTGTTCGTACTTTACTAGTACGGTGTTTTCGTTGATTGTTAGTAAACTTTTAACCTCCAAGTCTGGATTTAATATTAATCCGTACAATTTGTTGGCATCTTTGATTAGTTCGGTAGAGGTGTGTCTTGTTTACTGGCCAAATTTACCCCAAAAAGAGTTGAGCATAAGTTTGCTAAGACATCTGAGACCTTCATTTTTCTCTACTTTAGTGATATCCAGTTCTACACCCTCTTCGTCTTTGAAACTTTTGACATAGTTCTCCTTATCTTCTTGAGTCTGGCAATCTGCCGGGAAGCCGCTAGCTAGGGTTTTGTATTCTAAAAAGGTATTAACATAATCTTTAAACAGTCCTCCCTGTTTTGTTTTGGGGTCGTACTGTGTCACTTTGTATGACCAAGCCTCGTACATTCGTGTGATTGTGTAACCATTCTCTACTGCATGACGTAACTCGTCGACTACCCATGTACCTCTCAATTCTCTTTTTTCAGGAGTATGTTCGCAATCACCTTGAAACTGGGTTTTACAACATGTGTAGCATAATGGAAATGTTAATTTTCCATTAATACGAGCAGGCAGAACGGGATGAATTAGGTTTTGGGCCGGTAATATGTCACATTTAAGAAGACCATCAAACGAAAATATGTCAGGAAAATCGTCTAATATGATCTCAGGATGTCCTATAGGTATCTTGGTGGTTTTATTAATGAATGGGTATAGACTTGTGAAATCCACGTAGTGAATTCGCTCCGATCCTGTTGTTTTATGGTATAGTTTTGTTGCGCAACATCTCCCCCCGAAGAATGCATCACGAGTGTCTAATCTTTTTACTATTTTAGGCATAATATCATTATGGTTTAAAAACTCTATTATTTCGGGTTTATTTACTTTTTCCTTCAGCCATGCGCACTCCCATTTGACATTTACTGTATAATTGAGAGATTCTAATTTGGCTAACATGATCATGCTTCTAAAATATCTGGAATTCAAGGTTTGCGCAGGGTCTCCATGCAAAGCCTTGTTTCTGTTTAAAGGAAAGTGTATTTTACACCCATGATAGAAACACCCCCAATACTCGAATATTTCCTTGTTGATTTCACAAAATCCGTCTACTTTAAGTTTTTTGATTCTGGTTTCTTTCCCTCTAAAGGAGGATTGGATAGTTATGTTTCTTTTGTGTGCAGTCCACTCTGGTATGTTATCGATTGGGCGTGTTATCAAAACAGCATTCTCCAGAACGGCATTTTCATAAACGCGTTTGCCATTATAGCCATTTCTCGTTTTAGCGCATTTTGATTACAGCGTTTATATCTTGAGCGTACGAAAGTACGCCTTTTCCAAAATATTGTTGTTTATCTTCATTAACTTCCCAAAATAATATGCCTTTTCCAAAAAATTATATTTTATATTTACTTCCGATATAACATTACTCCATTTTCCATAATATTGTTCTTTGTCCTATATACTTAATAGATATTTGCCTCCCTATCAATCACAGTTTGGGCGGAAACAGCAACCGCTGTTTTGGGAAATAGCGCTGTATTGAGACACGCGGAAACAGCAACCGCGGTTTTACTTGTACGCGGTTTTGCAAAGCGCTGTTTTAGGAACCGCTTTATTCCAAAACGCTCTTTTGAAAACCGCTCAACTACCCGTGAACCGTCCACTCTAACCATTCTATAGCCCCTATCGACTGATTTTCGCTAAGTCTATAATAATTAGCGGGTATGATGCCTATAGTATCAGGTTTAAGATAATTTCGGCGAAACACATAAGAGCACACGCCAGGAAGAGTAATTGCGCCGCAATTAAATGGATCTACGCCAGTTACTTTAATGAGTAGCGTACGGAAAGTTAAACATCCTAGGAATAGTAAAACCGTATCGTTCTCACAATAATAATTGAGTTCACTCAGGAAGTCGAAACCGTGACCTTTACTATCCTCGGAGCTATGCCATTTTAAGAAGATATCGAAATTTTTCCTTGTAAAATATTGACAACCATAAGCTTCGATAGGGGGGAGATTAGTTTCTATAACATAGTTGGTTTCATTCTGTCTATTTACTTCAAAATTATGTTCTACAACATTGAATAAAAATGTGGAAAATACCCTTTGGCTACGTCGGGTATACCAAAAGTAGAGGGAAACTTTGCTAAAGCTACAGGGATGAAATTATAGGAATCAAGAAATAGCAAGTTAAACAATTTCATTTCTAAAATTCGAGTTCCGTTAATTTTCAAAGATGGAACGAATTTTTCATCTCTATTTATGATTTCTCGAATTAGTAACTGATTATCATAATTACTGCCATAGTGAGACAGTATGATGACGTTCTTAACGGCATGCAACTGCATTAAATAATCTAAAAATAAAGCTATAGGATTACCGCCTGAAAATTATTGCTTACGCTTACCAAACTGACTACACATATTACAGTTAAAATTTAGGGATGTTTCATCTATACAATGCTCACACACGGTTATGCTGACTAATAGGATAGCCTGGTGTTCATAGGCTCCTAACTTTTCCTGACACACCTTCGTTTGCACGCATTCTACGTCAAAGAAAATGTACATAAGATTTGGCTGATTAGGTCTAGGCTTTTTAACGGATGGCACTTCCAGAGGTTTGGCTTTGATAACCTGGATATAACATAAGTGATTGCTGGGCTGATATTTCTTACAGACCTGGCAATAAATCTCATCACACGTATGCATCTCAGTTCTTCGGGAAAAATCAATAATTTTTAAACAGTCTTTACAGTGAAAAAGGCGCTCACATAGGGACTTTTTACTGCTGGAAGATGCTAAGTGGCTTTGATAGCAATCTTCGCCTAAGAATTTCCGTAAGCAAGACTCACAAGCTATCTGGGAACCTTGGCAGATAGTGGGTCTCATGCAACTAAAACAAAAGTCATTACATTTATGGGACTGCATTCGCCAATAGGGTACGAGACATTTTTCGCAGAATCGGTCGTGGCTAAAAAGTGGCCTTAATTTTGTAATAACGTTATAATGGTTATTTTCATTCAATAAAAAGAGGCGGGGCCTAGTATCATATGGATCATTTTCGCCTAAAATCAAAACAGGGACGCTATTTTCGAATTTGTAGACGAAAATCGAATATTGATTTAAATAAGATTTGAACCTTTCAAACGATTCGGCAGTCCCACACTCACTAACTTTTACATCGGCCTTATAACATAAATCTAAAGCCTCATTTCTTTGTAGTGTGCCCTTTGGATCTATTTTAGATATAGTTACATATCGCGTTTTTAGAGTCTTGTCACCCGTTGTATCGTCGGCGTAAGCTCTATGAGTCATAGCTACACATAACGCTTGAGCTAAACACAGGTTGTCAGAATTGACTATACGTACAATACCTCGTCTATCTTTACAGAATAGATTGAAAGGTTTAATCCCTCGTGCTACAGGGCGCCCTTTACCCTCCGGTATTCTTACAATGCTAAAAATAATTTTAACAGGACCTAGGAAAAATGCTTCCATTTCGTCATCATAGAGCATAACACTAAGCTGGTCAAAAAGAATATTGGGGTCTACTTGATCAGCTCTTCTAAAGGATAATTCTAGTTCAGACCTACAAATATTCGCCGCACTCTTTAAAGTAATTTGGACGTAGTCTGTAGGTCTATACTTACTAAGGATGCATTTGGTTACGGTACATACACTAGCGACGGGATCGTCAGTAACTCTGAGATCTACCTCCCGACCATACATGTTAAAATGTTTGTAAAATCTCTCACTTTGCCCTATTATCTCGCAAGAAGGTACGTTGTCAATAGGTGCGGGTTGGTCCGTTTCTCCTCCTCCCCATTGTACGTCGATATCATCGTCAGAAAGCGTCTCTTCAGAACCGTTCTCCCTCTCCAAGGTATCGTTCAATAGTATCTCCTCTGCGGGTGGTCCTTGATCTTTTCCGTCTAAAAATGCGGCTATCTCTTTGTCATATTGCGAGCTGTTGAAGTCGGCGATTTGAGCTTCTTCGTGTATACCCAGCTCAATTTCTTCTTGTCGTTTCGCTAGGCGATCTACATATTCAGTTCTTAAGGGACTCGGAATTAGATCCCTTAGGTTTTCCAATTCTTCTATGGTATTACAGTCCTCTGGTCTATTTATAGTCAGTTCGTTCAATGTTGTACGGAGAGTTTCAGGATCCATGTTTATCTTTCGATGTTTGAAGATCGACTGCGTATTTTGATCATTTCCTAAGCCGCTTTTATACTAAATTTCTTAATAGACACGCCTACATTCCTCAATAATTTAACAATAGCCTTTATTACCTGATCCTATCAGTCACCAGATGTTTTCAAACAATGCATTTTCGGAGCCAGGCCTGTTAATAGTTTACCCATTTTATAACAAAATAGCGCTGGCTTTGCTTTATGTCAAATAAATTGTCAACAGAAGAGCGGACTATAAATAGAATTTTGGTATAAACACCGCAAATAAGGGACAATTTTATTGGGGTAATAAATGAAAAACATGGTGTGTAAAAACTTTCTAGTGAGTCTCAATTGTGACAATATCCTTTGTTGTCTTCAAGTCTGATAAATAATAACGTTCCGAATTTCTCTAACAGGTCATAAAAACCATTGTACATTTTTCAAAAAAAATGCCACCTTAAGGTAACTAAATTTCTTAATAGACACGCCCACGTTATTCAATCGTTTAACAATATCTTGATTTATTGCTTATCAGTCATCAGATGTTTTTCTCTTTATGCATTTTCGGACACACGCCTGTTAATAGTTTACCGATTTTATAACAAAAGAACGTTGGATTTGCTTTATGTCAAATAAATTGTCAAGAAAAGAGTGGCCTATAAATAGATTTTTGGTATAAACACCGCAAATAAGGGACAATACTTGTAATAAATAAAAAACAGGGTGCGTAAAGCGTTTCTAGAGATTCTCAATTGTGAAAATATCCTTTGATATCTTCATGTCTGCTAAATAATATGGTTCCGAATTTCCTTAATAGGTCATAAAAACCATTGTACACTTTTCAAAAAAAATGCTAACCTATGAAAAGATAGTTTCTCACGGTCATGAATCACACTGTGAATGTGTAGGAGAGACGTCAGCCTACACAATTAAAAAAAAAGCAATGAATCACAAAATATATTCCAATGAAAACAATGAAATAGCACTGGTCAACCACCTCCTAAAGCCCTTGCCTGAACGTGTTTTCGGAATAGGTAATAAAATATTTCATCAACCAGCTAGCAACTAGACACTTACATATAACATATTTAATTCCTTAAGAGGCCAAATTTCGAAACTTTTAAAGAAGAGACAATGCCAATCGAAATCGTATTCGTTATGAAAAGGTTTATCAACGGAATGAAATTCTCAAAACAAGTCCAAACATTATGCGTCTTTCGCAGGATTAGAACAAAAGACCTTTCTCCACCGATGTGTATAACAAAAGGCGTAAATGTATGTACTACCGAAATGCGATTGATTGGGTTAATTTGTGATTAATGATAATTTTCGCTACTTGCTAGTGTAGTGATAGAACTGTAATACCTTTAAAAAAGGACACAATTGACTGTGAAAGGCTTGTAAATAAAGGAAGCTAAACCCAATGCCATATGGTCTGATTTGGGTAAAGAATTCTAGTGCTTTGTGAGAATGACTGAAACAAACAAGGATTTGAGCCTGATTTTTCTACCAAAGTATTCTTAATCTCGTCAAAGTTCTGTATAGACTGAAAGATCTGACAAGAAATAATATTAATGTTTTACTCTACCCAACTTGTTAACAATGTTGAACCCACAACTATTTAAGATCGGCTTAAGAGACTTCATCGAGGGGGAAAATCACAATATATTGTATGGTTTGCGATAAAAAGGTTAAAAAATGTACTGTTTTTTAACAAATGTTTTGATTAATCCTAGATTGATACAGCGTTTACTTGAGATGTAAGCACTGAAAGTTTTTGATTTAGCTGCCAGATTGAAGGTAAAATGGGGTATTTAGGATAGCTTTGTTACATTATTTGCTATGTTAAAGATGATAAAAGAGCGTTATTTCGGGCATCTTTAAAAAAAGAACGAAATTAGTCTCCTATAGTTCTGGAAAAATACTCATATATTTTCATGGTTTCGGTTAACGCACCAAAAAGGCCTTTTAAACTTGTCAGGATAATGACTGCGGGGCAAACCCCTTGAATTAAATGTTTCGTGGTAGGAAGAGTCACCAACTAACAAAACAATAAATCAAAAAATAAATTCCATTCAAAACAATACAAATGGTTCGACCATGCCCCTAAAAGCCATCACGTCTGAACGAGGTTACGTATAAATAAAAAACTGATGGGGATAAATCCTTTTGTTATGGATCGAGTTCGACTTCTTCCCCCTCCCCCCTTTTAATGTCATAAAACCAGGTAGGTGGTCCAATTAAAAAAAGGACAATAAATTCCAATGTATCTAAAAAAAGCTATGAGCATCAGACAACAATCGAGGGAAGCACCACCCTAAAGTCTGAACATCTCAAGAATGAGCGACCCTAACCACTAATACTAGTGTTATCATATTAAATTTAATCAAAGCAGTCGTCAAATTTTGTAACTATTGGTGTAAAAACCCGTATTTTTCATGATATTCAAATTTACTAGTAAGGAACAATTTTAATGACGTAACTGAATGTTTAAACTTAACCATTTCGTAAGATTTCTCTCTTTTGTTAGTCCGTTTGTACGTTTCGGTTTGTACTATTCCCCCGTTTGTATATACTCTCGTATTGTATCTAGACTCTTGTGCCATGGAGGGGGGTCGTACCCAAGCCCTGCAGGCTTCACTACCCTATCCCTCGAGCCTTATTAAATAAATAAATAAATTGCAACGATAAGAGTAAAGTTAGTTTTGAGGTATAGAAAATTAAATTCCTTAAGTCTGCAACACCATCGCGTTATGTATTGAAATTAATGATTCTGAAATTAATGAAAATATATTTTTCATCGAATCATTTTGATAAATATATTGCGAAAATCATCGCTACATTTTTAGTCATGTGAACTCTTTTTCAAATGACTCGTTTCGTCATTTTAAGGCAACTAAAGAAACAAAGTGAGTTGGATTAACTGAAGTCAGTACTTTTTCAATCTTTGTATGCAATTCTTTGGGGAATTTAGGAAACCCAAATAAGCATTTTTATAGAAAAATGTTGCGTATAATTTTTCCTTCTATTTGCTAGAAATCCACGATTCATGCACTGACATTAGCTAAATGACATTCTGTGTTGTACTTTGAACTTTTCGCTGGTGCTATAATCTGTTTTAGTAAATAGGATGTATGTTTTTTCTAAAGGTGTTAGTTAAAATCTGTGTTTTTCCCTAGAACAGTGTAAATAGCAGTGATATTCTAGTGTGAAACTATGTAGATAATTCGACATTGTAAACATATACTTTGGGTATTTTAATACTCGTGCTCGAATGGATGGACGTTTCCTAAGAAATACTTTGTTTAATTAGCTTAGTCTCTGTATAGTAAAACATCGCTATACTATTTACTGCGAAGAGGGGGGGGGGTTAAGAGGTATTAAATTTTTATTTAAATAGAAAAAAATTGGTGAAATTTTGCTAAATCAAGTGTTTTTGGTGAAACATAGAGTAATTTCGATAAATTTAGCTAAAATTTATCGAAACGTTTTAATTAATTTGAAATGTTTTTCAAATGGCTCGTTCCGTGTCTGTCAATTGTCACGTGCATGACTGATTTCGTGTCGGTGGTTTATTCATTTCCCCATGTATTCCTATGGGTTTTTAAAAATTTTTAATGCTCAATTTCGTTGCGAAAAAATGTAACGTGGTTGATCAAAAACGTTTCGATTGTTTTTACCTCTCCGAGTGACGTATGTCACGTGAGAGGTATTACACCGGCCGTGTCTGTCTGTCTGTCTGTGTGTCTGTGTGTCTGTCTGTCAGACCTCACGTGACCGCGTTCGCAGTTTACAAATCGGAGCAAACAAATACCCGATTTCCGGAACGCGTTCGCGGAAATTTGGTCATTCATCTACCAACACCAGTCTTTACTAACTGGCTTCTAAGGACCACAATCTGCTAGTCTTTGTCCGTCCCACATGGACACTAGTCTGTACGTGCTTGCTTCCAAGCACCACCAACTTCTGTTCTTCGTCAATTTCACCTTGACTCCAGCTTCTATGCACCACCATCTTCTGTTCTTCGTCAATTCCACATTGACACCAGCTTCTATACACTACCATCTTCTGTTCTTCGTCAATTCCACATTGACACCAGCTTCTATGCACCACCATCTTCTGTTCTTCGTCAATTCCACATTGACACCAGCTTCTATGCACCACCATCTTCTGTTCTTCGTCAATTCCACATTGACACCAGCTTCAATGCACCACCATCTTCAGGTCTTTTATCCATTCCACATGGACGCCAGTCAGTACATTCTGGCTTCTTTTCCTCCGTCATCGTTTGGTTTCAAGATATACGCGGCGATCGGCTAGGGTTACGAGAAACGTCTAGCCTCCCAATGGCAGGGCTTCCACCATCGGTTCACGCAAATGCGTTTTTATCTATTATTTGGTTTTAAGATATACGCGGCGATCGGCTAGGGTTACGAGAAACGTCTAGCCTCCCAATGGCAGGGCTTCCACCAAAGGTTCACGCGAATGCGTTTTTATCTATTATTATAATGGAAACGAAACGTATATATACCCCAAAATTTGAAAAAAGCGGGCAAGAGGGGTACCCTTCACTTTAAACGTCAATATTAGCAAAGTTTCGAAAGATAATAGGAACAACTTTATTTTAAACGATTTAACTATTTTTAAAGTTATTTACTGGCGATTAAAATAATTAAAAATAATTATATTTATTTAAATATTAAAGATAAACCCAAGTACCGAAGTCGTTAAATCATTGCCTCCTATATCTATCAAGGCCCGTGCATTGCGTTATATTTCGTACATTGTCTCTTATATCTTTTTAGGCCCGTGCATTGCGTTATATTTCCTACATTGCCTCCTGTATCTATCAAGGCCCACGCATTGTGATATATTTCCTTCATTGCCTCCAATATCTATCGAGGCCCGTGCATTGCGATATATTTTTGAGAACAACAACCAAAATGGGAAGCTCCTCTCAGAACCATAATAATTTGTTTTCTCAGTTATATGAAATGAAAATATGGATAATATTTTCGGCAATTCGATTTGAATGGCTCTTTCTGATGTATCATTCTCTCAGCACTGTTCATAATGGACAGGAACGTAGAGATTCGAGACACTAGGAATTACGATAGTGTTTCAAATCCTCTGTATTGAGGGCTTAAAGGCTTGGAGTGAGTCGAAAGATAAATACACATCCTATTTTTTAGTTGTACCATGCGTACCACAATGTTGCCAGGCGTTTATTGAAGGATGCTTGGGTACTTGGTACAGACTGTTACGTCTACCAAGTTTCCTAGCATCCAAGAATAAATAGGATTCATAGAAGCCAGTGTTATGGGCATGTCATGGGTCAAGTCGTTAAATATATCGACGCAGTTAAATAGCTGATGGCATTATTTTATCCACTTTCCCATTGCCTTTCGAGTGGAAGTTCAACTTTGGCACGGACGACAGATGGCGCTCTTAAATTTCTACCGCCAAAAATCGTTGTTGTCTGCTCGTTTTGCCCTTCCGCGTTTTTTCGTTATAAACTTATGATTTTACGAACTGTTAAGATAAAATTTCATATTTCCTAAGACAGATAAGCTTCTACTCCTTTCATCTTACTCCCAGTTAGATTACAAGCTGGTGTTAAAAAAAATTCAACGGCGAAAAAAGTATTTGACAATCTTATCTAAGAATATTTTTTAAATATAAAAAAAAATGTTTACATTATACGCTCCCTATTTGTGAAAGACCTTATTTTCGCACTTTTATCATTCTTTATTTGAATTTGAAAGGTAGTGCTTCATAATTCAATCTTCTGTAATAACTTTCTTCGGAAAATAATATTTCAAACGTTACAGAGTCTTGCAAGGGGATTGCTTTTGCGGATTTTTGTGAGTATTTAACTGAATAATAAAATGGAGGAGGATAATAATTTAAGTAAAGAGGAAATCAGGAAACGTAAAGCAAGGGAAAGAATGAGGGCAAAAAGGTTAGATCCTGAATTTAGGAAACGAGAAAATGAAAGGAGAAGAGTGTTAGCAGCTGAAAAAAAGGCTGTTTCGGGAACAGGTTCTAGCACACCCAATGTTGGTCCTACCGCGAGGCCAGTTGGCCATGATTCTGCGAAAGATGACGCATTAAATAAAAGCTCTATTGAAAGTACCGTAAGCGTAGGCACATCTATTAATGAGGAACCCAATAATGTACAAAATGATAATGCTAATATTAGTGAAATAATCGAAGGCGATGAACAAGTACGAGCCTAGCTTATGTGTGATTGGGTTGTGGCTTCCATGTTTTGGGGACATTTGCTTTTTGTGTGGCGAGGTATGATTCAGCTTTGATATGGACAAATGTTAAAAATCATACTGGTAGACTAAGAATACGGTTGAGGTATAGCGAGAGAGTAGAGTTTCCACAGCAATTGAGAGATATTGAAAAGGCTTGAACAATTGACTATTTTAAAATTGAATTCCTGCACTTGCAAAGAATTAAAAAAAGCGATAGATGCATATATTTAGGTTGTTTAAGGGGTAGTGATAGTCATCTCCACTCGGAGAGGTAATATTTTGGCTTTCCCAACTTGTTTACTTTTAACACGAAATGCGTTGTGAATGATGCTTCTTTCAATACCGTTTTTACGTTTTCCACAAATTTTTGATTTAAGGTGCCGATAATTTTGATAAATATAGTACGTTTAGGTCAATGCTTCGGTCTAATGATATATTGCCTTTCTGTTGACGCAACGGAAACATCTTAAACTTGTTGAGACTTGTCCTAATAATGCCCTCGGGGCAAACACCTGTAATCAATTAAATGCTTGAAACCCCATCGTAGGATGAATCACCAGCCCCCATTAATAAAGCAATAGATCACTCTAAATATAAATTCCATTGATTCAATACAAATGGTTCGACCCCCCCCCCCCAAAGCCATTAAGACACGCCTGGACATGTTTACGTATAACTAAAAAACAGATGGAATGTCTTAACACGTTGGTAGTGAGTCATAAATCACTCTAAATATAAATTACATTGATAGCAATGTAAGGAATCAAGTGACATTGCCATGCCCCCCCCCCCAAAGACCTTTAGACACGTCTGAACGTGCTTGCGTATAAATAAAAGCAGATTGGGATACATTCTTTTGTTATGAACCATGTTCGACCTCCTCCTCCCCCTTAATGTCATGTAACCTACACCTGCTGGGTTGCCAAAAGGGGATTTTGTAAACTATAGAGAGTCATTTCAGTTCCGAACTCTGGTGAGAAAGGTTGTTGACAAGGTTTGTAAGAAATCATGTGTTACGGTATATGTAATTCTTTTTTGATTAAAATGTCGCTTAAAATGTGTGCTAATTAGAAAATATATGAAGCAGTCTAGCTATATTCGTGTATACTTTAGTTAGGATCAGCATTTTATGATGTTTTATAGTAATTTTTGTTCATTTTAACTGATTACCAGCTACCAAGTTGTGTAAAAACTGCCGTAATTCCCCTTTTATGATATTAAAATGTGCTATTGTTTTAACCCTGTAACTCAATAACCAATACACAAAAGGAGTACACCTAGAACCGCGTCGTATTCGAACCTTCTTCAATAAACTATGTAAACCCTATCTCAATTAAAACTAGTTCTTTAGTATAACATAAGCATAAATGGAGAGACCTCAAAATCATACAAAGAATAACAACAAGGGAAGGGTAGGTGTAGAAAGGGCCTACTGAACCTATATAAATCACACCATAAATGTATACAATATCATAAAGATATACCAAATAATAACAATACAAAACATGAGTACCTAGAACCGCATCATAGTTTAGTTTTCAATAAAATACGTAAACCCTAACTCAATTAAAACTAGTTCTTTAGTATAACATAAGCATACATGGAGAGACCTTAAAATCGTACAAAGAATAACACTACGGGAAGGGCGTGTGTAGAAAGAGCTTACTGAACCTATATAAATCATACCCTAAATGTACACAATATACTAAAGATACACCGAATAATAACAATACAAAACATGAGTACACCTAGTACCGCGTCGCAACTTAATTTGTAACTGTAATTGGGCCATGTAAACCATATCTCACTTAAAACTAGTTCTTTAGTATAACATAAGCATACATGGAGAGACCACAAAATCATACAAAGAACAACATTACGGGAAGGGTGTGTGTAGAAAGGGTTTTCTTGAACCTATAGAATTACCAACACATTATACCCTAAATGTACGCAATATCCTAAAAATACACCTAATAATAACAATACAAAGCATACATCCTTATCACTTTTTCAGACTTGTAACATGTCTATACATGTAGTCAAATTACAGTTCTAAATTGGCAGCTGCATTTCTACTTTTCCATCACTTTTGCAGATCTGTAACATGTCTATAAATGTGGTAGAATTGCAGTTTTAAATTAGCAGCTGGATTTCTACTTTTCTATCACTTTTGCAGACCTGTAACATGTCTATTAAAACGGTCAAATTACAGTTCTAAATTAGCAGCTGGATTTCTACTTTTCTATCATCTTTGCAGACCTGTAACATGTCCATAAAAACGGTCAAATTACAGTTTTAAACTAGCAGCTGGTATTTCTACTTTTGCATAGCGTTTGCAGAATTGCGCTGCATATTTCTGTCAGGCTAGACAGTTAACAGTTAACAAACAGAAAATGTAGAAACGGCAGTCAATTTGCAGTTCTAGAATTGCTGTGAAATTTTCCCGTTTTTTGAGCTGCAGAAATGTAGCCTTAATGTATACCTATTACAGCGTGGTAGCGATAAAAAAGCGCGTATGCAGATGAATTACAGCTTAAAATATTTGTACGAGAAGTCAACTTCGAGCGCACCTTAAATTTTTATCTGCTTCTGTTAGGCATTAATATTACTGCTTTTATTTTTCTAAAATTTGAATAAAAAATTGGTTAGGCCTAAAAAGGCATCTTAAAAAGGTTTACTCATTCATCTCAATAAGATCTTTTGATCTAATACTGTCACGTCTCGATCCTAAAAATATTTCAACCACCATAAAAGATAGAAAATTGAAACATTTTTTGGTAATAAAAGGGCCAGTATTTTATATACAGTTATCATAAGTTTATCAGATATGTTTCAATAAGTATGACACTGCCTATACTTCGTAATGCTAGAGACTTACTGAGAGCTAGTTCGAGAATGACGCGAGAATTGAATACACTCGGTTTTGCAGTCCAACTTCCTATTTAGCCTGTATTAAGCCTTTGACAATGGCTCAACAGGCGTCGCTTTACGAGAATATGACGTTTCACCTACACCACTTGATGAAGAGCTCTAAGTAACCAGTGACAAACTTTTGGAACACATCTTACGAACTTATGCAGTTATGTTTAAGGTGTATCCAATACTAACAACATAAGGATTCGCAGCTTTCAAAGGTGTTGGCAGTCAAGTTCTATAGATTCAAAACCTAATAAAATAAGAGTTACTTCTATTTGAGGTAAAAAGTCGTAGAAACACAATTTTTCATCCAAAAAAGTAAATAAAATTAATTTCAGTTTATTTTAGTGATTTTATTCCAGTTTTTGAGACCAGACCTAGCTTTCTGTGTGTGTGTTTGTGGACCCGGGTACACGAAAAACAAGCGTGGATAGAAACCGATTAAGACAAGGTCTACTATCACCATGGCGCTCGAAATGTGAACGAAATTGCGAACCAAAGTACTTTAGCGCTATCATATAAGTTTACAGCAGTTTTCCTGGTTGCGGATAGACGTAAAACAAGCCTGTCGGTACCCTTCCCTTCAGTTGTAATCGGTTTTTAGCTACAAGTTTTAAAGACTTTTTCGATTATGTTCTGTGAGTGTGTATGTTGTGGATGTTAGATAGACGAAAAGACCTTTTTAGCTAGATGTGGTAAGAACTTAATGTACATGTACCTAAGCAGTTGGACCATGTCAGATATTACTTTAGCAAGTCAGAAAAGCGTGTATTCAGATGAATTACAGCTTAATATTTTTGTAACGGATGAGTACAAGTTGGGAATCCAAAATAAACCTCTCCAAATCGAGACGCAATTTAGACGCTATTTTTAAACAATTAAATAAATATAATTGATATTTATTAATTTAATCGTCATTAATTTACCTTAACTCTAGTTAAATCGTTTTAAGGAACTTTATTCCTAAAATAATTTTAAACATAGCTATTGTTGACGTTTGAACTCAAGCGTAAGCCTCTTTAAACCTTTTTGGAAATTTAGGGTATATAAGGCGAGTGATTCACAATAATTGATAGGAAAACCCGCAATGACCCTGCAAAGCATCTGAAACGCGCCTGCAATGATCCTGCAAAGAATCTGAAATGCACCTGCAATTATCCTACAAAGTATCTGAAACGCACCTGCAATGATCCTACAAAGAATCTGAAATGCACCTGCAATGATCCTGCGAAGTATCTGAAATGCACCTGCAATGATCCTGCGAAGTATCTGAAACGCATCTGCAATTATTCCACAAAGTATCTAAATCGCGCCTGCAATTATCCTACAAAGTATCTGAAACGCACCTGCAATGATCCTACAAATAATCTGAAATGCACCTGCAATGATCCTGCGAAGTATCTGAAATGCACCTGCAATGATCCTGCGAAGTATCTGAAACGCATCTGCAATTATTCCACAAAGTATCTAAATCGCGCCTGCAATTATCCTACAAAGTATCTGAAACGCACCTGCAATGATCCTACAAATAATCTGAAATGCACCTGCAATGATCCTGCGAAGCATCTGAAAAGCACCTGCAATTATCCTACAAAGTATCTGAAACGCACCTGCAATGATCCTACAAATAATCTGAAATGCACCTGCAATGATCCTGCGAAGCATCTGAAAAGCACCTGCAATGATCCTACAAAGCATCTGAAGCGCGCCTATAATGATCCTGAAAAGTATCTGAAACGCGCCTGCAATTTTGCTACAAAGTATATGAAACGCGCCTGCAATTATCCTACAAAGTATATGAAAAGCGCCTGCAATTATCCTACGAAGTATCTGAAATGCGGCTGCAATGATCCTTAAAATTATCTGAAAAGCACCTGCAATGATCCTACAAAGCATCTGAAACGCGCCTATAATGATCCTGAAAAGTATCTGAAACGCGCCTGCAATTATCCTAAAAAGTATCTGAAACGCGCCTGCAATTTTCCTACAAAGTATATGAAACGCGCCTGCAATTATCCTAAAAAGTATCTGAAACGCGCTTGCAATTTTCCAACAAAGTATCTGAAATGCGCATGCAATTATCCTACAAAGTATATCAAAAGCGGCTGCAATGATCCTTAAAATTATCTGAAAAGCACCTGCAATGATCCTTAAAATTATCTGAAAAGCACCTGCAATGATCCTACAAAGCATCTGAAACGCGCCTATAATGATCCTGAAAAGTATCTAAAACGCGCCTGCAATGATCCAAAAAATTATCTGAAACGCGCCTGCAATTTTCCTACAAAGTATATGAAACGCGCCTGCAATTATCCTAAAAAGTATCTGAAACGCGCCTGCAAATTTCCTAAAAATTATCTGAAAAGCACCTGCCATTATCCTAAGAAAGTATCTAAATCGCGCCTGCAATTATCCTACAAAGTATCTGAAACGCACCTGCAATGATCCTACAAATAATCTGAAATGCACCTGCAATGATCCTGCGAAGTATCTGAAAAGCACCTGCAATGATCCTACAAAGCATCTGAAGCGCGCCTATAATGATCCTGAAAAGTATCTGAAACGCGCCTGCAATTTTGCTACAAAGTATATGAAACGCGCCTGCAATTATCCTAAAAAGTATCTGAAACGCGCATGCAATTTTCCAACAAAGTATCTGAAACGCGCCTGCAATTATCCTACAAAGTATATGAAAAGCGCCTGCAATTATCCTACGAAGTATCTGAAATGCGGCTGCAATGATCCTTAAAATTATCCGAAAAGCACCTGCAATGATCCTACAAAGCATCTGAAACGCGCCTATAATGATCCTGAAAAGTATCTGAAACGCGCCTGCAATTTTCCTACAAAGTATAGGAAACGCGCCTGCAATTATCCTAAAAAGTATCTGAAACGCGCCTGCAAATTTCCTAAAAATTATCTGAAAAGCACCTGCCATTATCCTAAGAAAGTATCTGAAACGCGCCTGCAATGATCCTGAAAAGTATCTGAAATGCGCCTGCAATTATCCTAAAAATTATCTGAAAAGCACCTGCAATTATCCTACAAAGTATATGAAAAGCGCCTGCAATTATCCTACAAAGTATATGAAAAGAGCCTGCAATTATCCTAAAAAGTATCTGAAACGCGTCTGCAATTATCGTATAAATTAAAGTATCTGAAACGCGCCTGTAATGATCCTGAAAAGTATCTGAAACGCGCCTGTGATGGTCCTGAAAAGTATCTGAAACTCGCCTGCAATGATCCTGAAAAGTATCTGAAACGCGCCTGCAATGATCCTAAAAAGTATCTGAAACGCGCCTGTGATGATCCTGAAAAGTATCTGAAACGCGCCTGCATTTATCCTAAAAAGTATCCGAAACACGCCTGCAATTATCCTACAAACTTAGCAATTTCTGACTGTAACATGCATACAATATATCTGGAAGGTACAGTACCTGTAATGAGCCTGCAAACATCCTGATTTCTTACGGGAGTTACTATTTCCCCTCTGTTTTCTAGCTCTAAGGTAGCTATTTTATGACTCTAGAGTAGCTAAATTTTGTATACTGATGTACTGAGTTTTCCAACGGAAGATATTTTTTTCTGCAAAACGTCTAAAATGTTCTGATTGCTCTCTGGAATGCATCTTAATTTTGTCTGAAGTTGAACATTTTTCAGGTTTATTCCAGTATTTTTCCAGAATATTCCAGTTTATTTGCAATATATTGCAGATTCTAAAAAATCTAATTAACAGCAAAAATGCAGCCGTAAATTTTTGTACGGGTGGGAAAACACGTAAAAGTTAATCCTCTCATATAAGGTTTTGCCTGATTTCGAGAATTGCTTCTAAAACCGGGATACGCGCAATTTTTCTTTCTCGGTATCGTCATAGCTAAATTCAATTAAATTTTAGATAATCTAATGGATAACAAACCGCATCTTTTTCCAATTTGCCCAAGCTTAACACTAGCCTATTGGCCTAGAATAGCAGAACTTGCAGCAGACAAGTTTGAAATTTGCGCAGTGAGAAAAATGAAACTAACTTCCTTCCCAATTTAGAGTGCCGAGAGGGGGAAAGGGGATTCAAATTGTCTGCTCTCTCTCCGCAACGCGCGCCAAAGAGAAATGCCTTGTGGAAGGTACGAGTTGGAAATCCACAATACGTAGTATTATATAAATCCATGGTGTGACGGCCTTTTTTCTCTTGCATACTATTCCAAACTTGGATGCCGTTATTCGTTGAAATCTTTCATTTTTCCACATATCACAGTTTGCTTGATTTCTGGTTTGGGTTTCTAGAATGTGAGCAGCATTTATCGTTATCTTGAGATTTGGAGGAGTTTTGGCCAAAGCATTTTCTATACTTTCAATGACATTGGCATTGCATTTGTTCATATCAAAAATGGAAATTGGGAGGGATATTCTTGAATCGCTCTGCTCAGTTTCTTCTGAATTGATTTCAGTTTCGTAAGCCGACGTTTTAACGGGCAAGAAGTCACCTTCTTCTAAACAGCTAGCAAAAAAGCTTCTTTTTGTACCCTCTCCAAATTTTGTTGCCAATTTTTTAATTCTTTCTCTCATATTGTCTGTATCATTGGGGGTTTCAAAATCCTTAATACTGGAATAGCTTCTTAAATTGATGGAATTTTGTATTAAGATGTCACTACATTTTCCAGGTTTGTGGTGAACAAAATTCAAATTTTCAAAACATTTTGTTTTAAGAGCCCCTTTAGCATTAGGTACACCCCAGGCTTTAGCTTTTTCTGTGCAGGAAATGTCATCAGGTATAAAGTTCAAATCTTGGCGTTAACAGTCTAACATGTGCCAAAGAAGGGCTAAAGCCACATTTTCATGGTCGCTTGTAGCGTGCAAAATTAGCTTGCGTTTAATTTGCGCGTGGAGTTTACTCGCGCTAAAAATACGTTTAGAAGCAAGTGCGTTTTCACGCTCGCGTTTATTTTGCGCAGTCGATTCAACTTTCGCCGGTAGAAGGTTTTTAAAATGGCGGACCAACACCATCGAAACTTGCTTCTTCGGAAGAAAGTTCTTTTATTATCGTTGTTAGTAAAGAGATTAAAACCAAACACTAAACGCCAGTACAAAACAAAACGTTGGTGGGTTCACCCAATTTGGCAAAACCGTAAAACACAGGGTGATTTTGGTTCTTTAGTGAGTTCTACCCGTTGCCCTCTTTAGGCCTTGGTTTTTAATGTTTTTGTTTGTATTTCACTTAGCTTGAAGCTATGAGAGCCCATGACCATAGTTATTTTCAAAATTACACCAGGATGAGCCCAGACAAGTTCGATTTTTTGTTGCGATTGATGAACGGAAAACTACAAAAAGAGTGTTTTGGGCGTTTGGATATTATATCACCTGGAGAAATGCTTGCTGTAACATTAAGGTAAAATGTCTTTAAACGATCTTTGGTACACAAATAACAACGTTTATTTTTAGATTTTTAGCATCAGGCAATTCCCTAGCGTCAATGGCATACTCATTTCGTATGAGCAAAACATCCGTCCACAACGTGATAAAGAAAGTATGCCAGCTTTTATGGGATACTTTGCAACCAATCTATTTGGAAGTGAGTAACAAATAATGGTTATAATTGACTTGCTAAAACAGCGGGTTTTCGTAGGTCCCAACCACTGAAACTTGGAGAAAAGCCGCCATAGAGTATGAAGAACGTTGGAATTTCCCTCTTTGCTGCGGAGCAGTAGATGGGAAACATATAATGATGCAACAGCCTCCAAACTCTGGCTCACTTTATCATAACTACAAAGTAGGTGAAAGGGCCATATGATAAACTAATTATTGTTCAATGAAACAGACATGAAACTGACGAATATGTTACAGGGCTTTAATTCTATTGTGCTAATGGCAGTAGTTAATGCCAATTACACATTTTTAACTGTCGACATTGGAGCCTATGGATCAACTTCAGACGGTGGCGTTTTCAAGGCGTCGTGCTTTGGTAAATCATTGCAAGAAGGTAAAGTGGGCCTTCCAGGATTAATGACTTTACCAGGATCGAATATCGAAGTTCCACACGTTCTTGTTGGTGACGAAGCTTTTCAATTACTACCAACATTTATGAGGCCATACTCCAGAGATAGTTTAAATGACAAAAAACGAATCTTTAACTACCGCTTAAGCCGAGCCAGGTAGATATTGTTCATTTAAAAAACACTTTTATGTAATTGATGAAATTATTGATGTAATGTTACTTAAGGCGTTGTAGTGAAAATGCATTTGGCATTTCTGCAGCTCGGTGGAGAATCCTTCGAACTTGTATTAACATGGCTCCCGAAAATGTGGACCTAATTGTTAAAGCTATTGTAGTTTTGCACAACTTTTTGATAACAGAGGAATCTAAACAAGGAAACAAGTTGTATTGCTCTAACAATTACGCCGACCATTTTGACGAAAAAGGCAATTTAGTGGAAGGAGAATGGCATTCCGACATACTGAACCACCCTGCTAATGCACTAGAAAACATTGCGCCAACGGCTGCCAGAAATTACAACTGGAAAGCGGGAGAGATCAGAGATAAATTTGCCGAATATTTTTCCACGGACGCGGGGGAAGTTCCCTGGCAATATGAAATAACTCCAGGATTAAGTAACAACTGTTAACTAGTTGTCTTTGTTCTTTCATTCATCTGTGTGTGTTTAAATATTACCACCAAGGAATAACTATGACTAATCGATATGTCAATGTTTGTTTACCGCGTGATGTTAAGAAAACAACGTAAAACCATTACTGTATTAAACGTTTTAATAAAATGTCAGTTTATTATTCGACTATCATTTGTCATTTTCAACAGAGTTTCTATTTCGTAAATAGTTTGTAGCCAAATTTAAAAGATCAACTTCACAGTCTTGTCGTTTGTTTTCAGGTAAACGACGTAAAATAGTGCCTAAATAGTCGGTAAACTTACTTACATCGTCCACAGGACAATTGTCGATTTGTCTAAAAAATAAATTGATAAAGTTATGATAAATCATATTGACTTTGAAATATCCATACTTATTTAATTTCGCAAGTTCAGTCATAATTGGTTCTGTACCCTCATCGTTGGGCTTTTTTTTGCGTGAAAATGATTTTGGTGCTTTGGAAGAATTGAGGGATCTGGTTCCACCAAAGGTTGGAGTGGCAGATGCACTTCTTGTGTGAGTACTTGACGTTTCTTCACTTGACTTTTGTGAAGTACTAGCGGTTTCTTCACTTGACTTTTGTGAAGTACTAGCGGTTTCTTCACTTGACTTTTGTGAAGTACTAGCGGTTTCTTCACTTGACTTTTGTGAAGTACTAGCGGTACTTGTTGAGGCGCCAAGATTTAGCTGCTGAGTTTGTGTCTCAGGAATAGCACTACACTCGTCCACTTCAATACTGTATTCAGCACCGTCATCACCACACACCTATCAGAAGAATATGCAATGGCACGCCTCCAAACATTTGACAACTATACTTTGTTACATTTATCATTTCCTGCGTTTGAGCATTATCATTGGTAGCTGTTGCCGAAGTGCTATTTTCAGGATCCATAGGACAATTAACCTCGCATTCAAAATTTGACGTTGTCCTTAATAATAAGGCATTGTTGTTGAACTGGAGTTACTATTTAAAACATTAAATCTTACTTTCTCTTGGCAATACTGTCTTTCAAAAACATCAGCTGCTGGAAATGGGGCCATTTAACCATTGAATACTCCTTCTCTTCATCGTATTCCTCCCCACTGCGTGATGTGGTAACTGTATTGAAGATGCTGCGGAAGTTATCAACAATGCTCTTCCACTTTTTTTGCAGTTCCTCCTCTATCAAATGCATAAGTTTTATGACTCTCCTTTCCAAATAAACTAATGAAGCAAAGTCTCGGTACTCACTTGAATTTCCCATATCAGGACAGAGTTTAAAGACTTCTGCCCAAGCAGCGTCTTTCATCTCCCTGTTTTTATAGTTTTTTGAAACTTTACTCCATAAAACATCCCTAGATCTCACAACATCAATAAACCGTTCTTTAATTTCAATGTCCTTTTTTTTCTGCTCCTTTTTTTGATCAGCCAACTCTTTTTTCGATAGTTTAGGCATTTAAAAATGTAATGACTTTGCTACTAATCGCGAGAAAGGGCGAGATAGCAACTGGAAAAATACAGACTTTTAAAAATGGTTGTCGTATCTGCCTATTGGTCTTTTCGAATCACGTGACAATTTCTTTCAGCTTGTAATAAACGCGTGAGCTTGAAATATCTGTTTCGTTTAGATACGCGCTTGTAGCGTTTCACAATCTAGTTTTGCAAGCACACGCTACATAAAATTGGAATTGCTTGCGCGTTTCGCCCGTTTTTTACACGCAAGCTAGTTATTTACACGCTACAAGCGACCATGAAAATGTGGCTTGAGACATGAATGCAAACACCACCCTGACCAGCTTTGCATTTACAATATCCTTTTTCATTGAAGCCGCTAGTTCGGCTAATTTTAGCTGCTGTATCAAACTTTTTTGCAAGCGTGAACGAGGCTTGTACCTTACATTTTACATACAACGATGAAGCTTCTTCAACCCCAACACTTAGTAATATTTTTGATACCTTGTTTGCATTAAACATACGGTATCCATTCTGAAAATGTTTTGTAGCCTTATGCCTGGTGAAATGTTTTCTGATTGATTCATCTTTGAAGGTTTTGGGGTAAAACCGCATTTGCTTGCTCCAATTGCCCTTTGGAAGGTCCCATGTTTGAGTTTGGTGGATTGGAACCATAATATTCCGACAATATTCAGGTCTGTCATTTATATAAAAGATAAACAATGCTCTAAATAATAACTCTCAACTTCATGTAAAGAGCAAAAGACATACCTTTGGTTTAAGCTTTGGTTGCGTGACTCGGGCCTTAGCGTGCCCAACGCAGTAATTTTAAATTTCATGCAGACGACATAACAAATAAACGAATTTTTAGAGTGACGTTTTGGCTGCGTTCAGTGAGATAAACCACCTTTATGTATTATACTGAATCGAAATCTTTGGTACTCTTCACTGAACGTACTTATTGTGACGTCGACAAAAACAGTAAACCCGTCCCGAAACAAGCTGGTATGTGCCCAGACAAATTGGAGAAACAACTATTATACTTGATTGAGTTTAATTTAACGGCTTATTTTGTTTATCTACTGTGGATTTAATTTATAATACAAGTTTCAATAAAATACTAACTTTAATTGCAATTACCCTAAAATTTTGATGTATGCGCTTTTGATATATTTTAATGATCATTTAAATTAATTTGAAAGTGAAATAGGAAACTACTGTGGCTGTACAAAAACTTGTGATGTTTTATTCTTAATTTGAGCGTGTCTCGTGAGAGTGGATTAAGCTTAAAATTTATTTTTTACCCTAATTGCAATGTTTAGTGCAGTTTAATATTTTTGACATATATTCATCATTATGGTACCCTAAACTATTGAATTGCGCGGCAATTAATGTACTTTAAAGATAGTTTAAATTAACTTAAGTGTGAAATAGAAAATATTGGGTTTTGCTAATGGCTTGGGTAGATTTAATCGTAATTAAACAGTTTATTTAAAAGTTATTTGAGCTTTTATCCAAAAATGTATATTTTGGTTCAATTTCACGTTAATTATATTAAATTGAGTTAAAATTAACGTAGGATTGTGTGTTGGCAGTGTACAATGAGCCAAAGAAGTAATCTTTACCACATATTGTATTTCAGTTTGCAAATCTAAATTCATCTTGCCTTAAATTTGCCATTAGGTTATGCGTTTGAGCATTAAGCTAGATTTCCACTCGACCTGAAAAACCCGGCGGAAATCACGCAGCCGACCGTAGAAATTTTAACATACGCCGGCGTCCAGCTACACTACGACTGAATCTTTTAGTTTGGCGGTAGATATTTTTGGATCACGTGACAGATTTGAGTGGTTTCCACAACATCTCTTTCGCACTCCGAATTAGTATCTTTGTCACCTGGTCGCTTCGATCGTACAAGAAGGGATATTTTCTAGCTTCCTCACTAAATTCTTTCCTATTAACATCTAATCTCTTTTTACTTTCATTAGTTTCATTTTTCTTTCTTGGTGGCAAGTTTAGGCTAAGCCTTGGTCAACCATAAAAAATGGCGGCTATAAAATTTATCTCGCGTATGCGTGCGCACTAGAAATTTATGACGAATCAGTGGGATAATTTCAATGGCTGAGACACCGGCGTAACGCCGAACACGACCGAAAAAATAGAACACAACTTGCGCCCGGCCGAACGGTAATTCCGTCTGGCTCAACGTAAAGATTTTTCGGTCGAACCCCTTTCTGTCGAGTTTCCGTCGTGTTTTCCGTCGAGTGGAAATCTAGCTTAAGGAGGTGGGTGGTAAGTATTCAAACTTTTTTTGAATTTCTCTACTTTATTTTTAGAGTGTAATTTAAAGGTAGAATGTAATTATTAGTGTACCCTTTTTAAATCGAATTAGATTGGGAAGATTATATTAAAAGCGTAAATTTTATAGCATTTCTCAAGTTTTAATAGTTGACTTAAAATGCCCTAATAATAATAATTTGATAATCGAAAAATTTATATTTATGGAGAGCGTCGAATAAATTGAAGCCAATCTAGAAGCTACATCTCAAGTGAATTATTCATTTATTAAAGCACACCACTATTTTACCCTTAATTTTTCAAAGTGCGCTCGCTTTTAAAATAGTGATAAGTCGGAGTTTGCTAATTGTCATTTGGCAGAATTTCTTCTACAATCAAAATAGAGTGTCAGGCTTAGCGTGATAAGTTTAGCAACATGAAAAAATCAATGGATTTTACAGAAATCGTTTTAATATTATTTTATGGATCCAATTTGTTTGATCATTTCATTCTAAATTTGATGGTAACACTTGCATGTGTCTATATCGTTGTGTTTCGTTACTTGTTCAATTTATCGAGAGAAAGTTCAATTGCACAATTTTCAAAGAATGATGAAAATTCAATAAAATGGACGGATGGAAAGTACAATGGTGAATAAAGCATTTCTTGACCCATTTGCAATTTAATGGTAACACTTTGTTGTAACTATATCGTTCTTTTTCGTCACTTTTTCAACTTATCTCCAGAAAGTTCCAACGGAGAATTTCCAAAAGAATGACGAAAATTCCAAAAAATTCGCGGATGGTAAAAAAATGGTAAATTTACCATTTCATGACGACCCATTTACTTAAATGTTACGACTAGGATAATATTTGAATAGCTTTACATCATATTTTCAATATACAGATGAACAATCGGCAGAGGAAGAGGATAGTTTTGGAAATAACTCCGATGGTAAGTATAAAAATAAATAAGCATTTCTTGACCCATTTTTTCGATAGATCCAAGCAAATGCTTATAACTTTTCAAATTTCAACACCTTTCTGTTTGACTAAATAATCTGTATTCCTTAGCAAATTCCGAAGGCGAAAATTAAAGTGAGGAATAGTTGGAAAACATCGCAGATGGTAAGTTCAGAGGCTACATTAACATTTATTGACCCGTTTGGAAGGGTCTTATTAAACGCAAAATCTTTATTATCAAAGTTTGTTTCATTTTATATAAAATTTACTTTAGAAATAAACTCTGCTCAAGAAGAAAATAAGAATAGTATAAATTTTATTTCTAACGGTGGAAAAATAGTACAAGTTTAGGGCCGACTTTTTTTTAAGTAGCAAGTTTTTTGTTAATCTATCAAGGGTTATAATAATATGTGTTTTTTCGTTAATTTTGAATTAATTTTCAAAGTTTTCATATTAAGTCTATGCAGCAACAAAATTTGAAAAAGCCCGACAAATCTAATTTTTTGTTGAAAAATTTTCCATCTTCAAAGTTTTTTTTTCGAAATTCAGTTTCACTTACAAAGCTAATACAGCAACTTTGTTTATTACAGGTTTTAATGATATCAATCGGGTAACTGATTGTGGAGTGGGATATAACGGTAAGTGTGCCTGATTTTAACATTAATCTCAACTATATAATAGAAAATATTTATACTAATAACTTTAATCTCAAATGGAGCTGGTTTCGTGGCAAATGTCAACGTCGATGTTTTGGAAACATGTTCAAATATTTTAAATTTTGCTATGAACGAAGTAACTGGTGAGTGTTTTATTGCAATTTGATAAAATATAACAGCGTACATTTAAATATCTTTTCTAGGATACACCAACAAAAACACAAATGCGGGTGAAACAAGTAAGTTTCCTAATTTAATGCAACTGAGAAAATATTTGTGAAGGTCAACTTTTAAACGAGACATTTGATGAGTCACCACCCGCCAAAAAACCAAAGATCAAGAAAAATAAGAAACAACTTTTCACACCCTATCCCTCATCAAATAGTTGTAAATAAATTGTCGAAATGAATCAAAGGTTTTCAATATTTTATTTAATAATATCAGACCTAGTTTTTTTCTGTTTGTCACTTCGTGACAGTTTCTAATTCAAAGTTGGGATTTATACTCGTTAAATCTAAGTTGATTTTGCAACAAATTTTGAATATAAAAATTCCTTGAATTTCCCGCGGCGAATCAGAGGCTGCTAAAAACATCGCGGGTCAGTCGTTGTTGCGGTCCAGGATTAGACCGTTTCAATGTTCGTTAAATTTCGTATCAGTGTTATTTGTTTTTATTAATTTATGAAATTTGTCTATATCGTGATCCAAGGTAGAGGCGTGCGCGAGGTACACTGGGAGAAATACGGTGCCGCAGGTCGCCCATCATCATTATCCAATCCATCTTACCACCCTTATCCCTGATGGAGCAGGGTAGACTCCTGCGAAATTTGGTAAAATCTTCACCTAGACGGAATGTTTTTTACCACGATGTTCATGATTCGGGCCCCAATTGTAGGAAAAATTTTAAAGATTATTACTACAATTTAAAAATTTTAAAACTTAAACATTGGCCCGGGAGCTAGCGTCACTTTCACTCTTGGGGTGAGCGGATTTAACAGAATACTTATTAAAGATAAGTTGTCTAGGGGTAATAAGCTTAATTAAATAAAGGCAGGACCTTCTTGGGTGTTGCAAAATTTCTAATTTAATATTTAAAACAATCAATCAAGAAAGTAGCACATAAAACAAACTGGCGAAGGTCGTGGGCCCACATGCAAAATGGTCATCGTTATCTTAATAGTTAAGATAATTAAAAAAATGGTAATTACTCATGTGTTGTAATTATCAATATTTAAAACAAGAAAATAAAAATGTTATGGGTACGCATGCTTCTTTAAACTTTCTTTGCGTCCAGAAGACCTTTTTCACACCGCGCGGTGTCCGCACAAAAGGAAGGCTTTGATGGGCTTGAAGACTTTGAAGCCACAAAAATTCTCTCATATACTTATTTGTGGTATCTCGCCGTATCTATTTTCCGCGTTTTATATCGAGGCCGAACTCAAATCGGGGTATACCCCCAGGACTAAGTCCGGACTGCAATAATAAAACTGCCCGAAATCCATAATCTGCTCGTTACTTTCGTTGCCTCGGTTAGCCGGGTCTCAAAAAAAGACATCCTGCTAGTGCAGAGTTCAGAACCCAACTCCTTTTAGTTCTTTCTATTTCAGTTCACTTTCTGATAGCGTCCTTCACCTCGTCTTTGATGACGTACCCGGATTATATTTAATCATATGTATGCACTAAGCTTTACAGTACCAAGTTTTACTATTTACAAAAAGAATGACTGCCTGAATATTTGAAAAAACCCAACCTAGTTCATAGTGAATGGTAGAAAATATAAACAAAGGCATCCTATGGTACCGAGTAGGAGATCGAACTGATAATTGGCCATACACAGTAGCTAAAGGGACGCAGCGTTGAAAATGCCAGGATCTTCACAAGTAAAAGCCTAAGATGGGTAGATGGGAAAAAGGAACGACGCCAGTTACCAAGTCCCCTAACGCCAGGATGAAATTCAAGCGACCACCACAGTAGAGACCAGCTCCAAAGAAGTTGTCGCCGAAATGTATTTCCTTTTTCGATTAAAAGATGTTAATTAAATATAAAGGGCTAAATAGTGAATCCCACATATTTCGCGCTACAAACTCCCCGAGCACTAGCTTCGACGACCTCGGAGACAAAAAAAAAAACAAAATCAAGTGTCAGTATCTAAAAGTGCACTTGATATAATTAGGTCAAGAAATACCCTCCATCTAGAGAGCCACTGTCGCCGAAACATCGTTTGGCTAAAACATTAAGGTAGATAGTTATTTTTCTTATTGAAGATCGGTGCAAGAGGATATCAAAACTTGCAGAGGTTAACGGTAATAGTTAGTATAGGGCGCTGTCGTATAGGTGTGGCATAGGGGCTAGCCACCACCCCTCTATGCATTGTAAAGGCGTTAGATAAGTGGCAATAAGTCGCAAGATGGCTTGGTCCAATTAGCTAGCTGAACTTAAAATTTCTATAAATAGCGCATGGATATTTCTGTTAGGTATCTAGCAACAGTGGAAAGTCTCATTAGTATTGCATACGGATTCAGGGTTGGGAAAAGTACAGCCCATGCGGTTATTGGAAAAACGTGTGATGCACTTCAGGATGTAACTTAGTGATGTGGTAAAGCTAGTTCTATTAAAATAATATTACAAACATCTCTGCAGGTCCCAAACCAAGATATGTGGATGGCAACGGCTCATAAATTTAGTCGCCAATGGTAGTACCCCAACAGCCACCAAATACCGGATCGATGTTCTATAACTACAAAGTAAAGAGGTTCAATTTATTTAACTTTTCGTGATGTTCAAACCAACCGATTTATATGTTAAAGGGCACAAATTCGATTGTATTGATGGCTGTTGTGGACGCGGTTTATAAATTCGAAACGGTCGATATTAGTGGATATGGGTCAAACTCTAATGGTGGCATTTTTAGCGCGTCGCAAATTGGCGTCGCTTTGGCAAGAGGAGCACTAGAATTTCCTGCACCAACAGTACTTCCAAGAAGTGATATCAAAGCTCCCTACGTGTTTCTTGGTGATGAGGCATTTGCTTTGAGACCAGACTTTGTACGACCATTTCCTGGCAAGGGCTTAACCCCAAAAATGAGGATTTTCAACTACCGTCTTAGTAGAGCTACTTAAACTTTATTTAAAAACCGCAAAATGAAATTCAGATATTATCATTCATAAATACGATGCAGTGAAAATGTCTTTGGCATACTCGGAGCCAGGTGGCGGATATTTCACCGAACTACAAACTTGATGCCCAGAAATGTTGACAGGCTTGTGAAAGCGACTGTCGTTTTGCACAACTTTTTGCTTTCCTCTGAATGACAGACGCAGCCAACCAAACGAGTCTATTGTCCACCTGGGTACGCGGATTTAACAGACAGTTTAGGAAATATACATGAAGGAGTCTGGCAAGGTGAACCCAAAATGGCTTACGGAACCTTACAAAAACAGCCGCAGGAAACTACTCTTTGGATGCAAGGGAATGCCGTTATGCTTATGCGGATTATTTTTGCGAAGATGGAGCTGTACCTTGGCAATGGGAGTTACTGGGTGTAACTAAATAGTATTCAATTTATTGTGAGGTATTAAAATTGTAACATTGGCTTAAGAAATAAAAAGATTTAATCTGTTTCTGACATATCGACGTATTAATTTACACAACTGTATATTTGATTTTGACATTGTCGGAGAAAGCATGGCCTGACCTTCCTCAATTGGGATGCAACGAAATCTACAAATAACTGGACGTCATCTTTTGGTTTTGGAGCAATAACTGAAGAAAACAATCTACATTATAATATAAATGGTTATTAATTTTCCCTTATTATTTTATTGAGCTAAAATATAGCCAAGGACCAAATAAGAGATTATCAGCTACAATTATGTCTCGGTGCTCTCCTACCCGTCAAGTTTACTGATTTGCTCATCCATATTTCATTCCTGTCTTTTTCTTTTCAAAGAAGATGATGGAAGGTACGGATGATGATAATGATGATGGGGTCCGTGATTTCCTGTTACCAATACTTGTAACGATACAGTGACTATTGAACAAAAACAAAATAATCCATTGATGATTGGTATATATTTGAACACGGAACCCAAGAGCCCCGTAGGAAAAATCGCCATACCCGATATATCTGTTTCAAAATGTGAAGAAACTGTTTTAACGATCCCAAACCCATTGTTGCCAAGAAAACTGAACAAAATATTAAGTACCTAAGGCTCCCCGTCAAAAGCCAGTTTCAATAAGGCTACCCGTCAAAAGTCAGTTTCAATAAGGCTCCCCGTCAAGAGCCAGTTTAAATAATGCTCACCGTCAAAAGCCAGTTTAAGTAAGGCTCCCCGTCAAAAGCCAGTTTAAATAAGGCTCCCCGTCAAAAGCCAGTTTAAATAAGGCTTTCCGTCAAAAGCCAGTTTAAATAAGGCTCCTCGGTCAAAAGCCAGTTTAAATAAGGCTCCCCGTCAAAAGCCAGTTTAAGTAAGGCTCCCCGTCAAAAGCCAGTTTAAATAAGGCTTTCCGTCAAAAGCCAGTTTAAATAAGGCTCCTCCGCCAAAAGCCAGTTTAACTTGGGCTCCTCCGCCAAAAACCAGTTTAACTAGGGCTCCTCCGCCAAAAACCAGTTTAACTAGGGCTCCTCCGTAATAGGTAGTTCAAATAAGGCTCTCCACCAATAACCAGTTTATCTAGGGCTTATCCGCCAAAAACCAGTTTAACTAGGGACCCTCCGCCAAAAACCAGTTTAACTAGGGATCTTCCGCCAAAAACCAGTTTAATGAAGGCTCCTCCGTCAAAACCCTTAACTAGTACCATTCAAAAACCAAACATTACGGCCGATTCCATATCAAAAACCCAATTAATTTTAGGTACTGTGACATTAGCTACCGTACTTTCAAAACCGCATTCAAATTTTGATGTTGTTTCAAAAACTGAGGGTCATTTTGCTACCACTTTGGCACTCTCCAAAGCTGCGACAAACAAGGCAATTCCACAAATAGACTCAACACCGAAAAAAAGGGCGTCCGAAAAGATATCTTTCAACCTAGGGCCATACCAACAATCAACTTGATGTAAAGTTTTGTTACTGTCAAAGACCTGAACATGGGAAAGTGATATTTTGTGAAGGTGAAAACTGTCCAATTAACCGGTATCACACTGGATGTTCAAAAATTATAAGAAATCCAAAAGTTAGATGGTTCTGCCCTGAGTATGCCAAACTTAATAGAGAAGCGAAAATGAAAAAACCGAAGAACAAGTCCTTAACTAAACAATTGAAACGGGAATAGTAATATTTTAACAATTCAATTTTTAGATAAAAGTCATAAGAATAAAATTAAGATTCATTGCTTAAAAGTATTCCATATGTGATACCAAAATATTATGCTAATGGACATTTCATATTAAAAACGTTAAAATAAATGAGTTAAAAATAATTACAGCGTCTATTATTTTTATTGAGAGGGATGGAGAGCTACAAATCTAATCAAAATGGATAACTGACGGGGTGGGTTTGTCAGGGCAAAGCATACTAGAGCACTTTTGTCAAGAGCAGCCATTTCTTGTACAAGAGCTACGTGAAGCAAAAGAGCAAATCAACGGGAAGTTTGGTTAACAAAATTTTATATTTCTGCCTAAGTTGCCCTATTACCCTCTCAACATGGATTCTGACCTTAGCAATCTTTCTAGTTGATTCCACATCTTGCGGTGATAATTGACTTTTTCCTTTCGAAAAAATTTGTGTATTTGATAGTTGCATAATAAAAGCCTACAGAATCATCAATGTTAAATCCCCAATCGGCTATATAGAGGTCCTCCGCAAATAAGTTTTCCAAAAGCCCAGAATGTTCTGTCAAGTGCTTGTCACTTACTCTCCCTCCCCACTCTTTAGAAATAAAACTTATTGATACTTAAGGAGTTTCACCAATTATAAATTTTATAAGGTTACAGTTTTTATAGCTAGAGTATGTTTCAGCGCGACATTTGACGCTTGATGGTTTAAGGGTGAACACCTCAAAACCATCAATGATGACAGCTCAGCGCTTCCCAAATTTTTCACTAAAACACATGGGCATTTTAGCGCATAATTCACCCCTTTCGGGCCATTTTACAAATTTTTGAAGTCTATTGTATATAACATGTAAACAGTTGTAAAATATTCTCCCAACAGTAGCTTCAGAAACCCAAAATCGAAAAGCTAAATCTTTATTTGATAGAGCAAGTCTTAGCTTCATGATTATTAAGACAACCTGCTAAAAAATAGTTAACTTTGAATTTGAAATAAATGTTGTGACACTTGTTTATCTAAAATTTTTAAAACTATGAAGCTCTCGAGATCAGTGGAGTACTTGGTTTTTAAATCCCATCTATACCATCTAAAATAGAATTCCGTATATACATAATGCAGCCTAGCACTAAAACGAAATTGAGACGTCGCAGTCGACCGTTTTAGTTCTAGTAACTAGAGTCACGTGGGACTCAATCTCTTTCCGGAAAAAAAACGATAACCCGTCGAGAGAAGAGTGAGATTCTGTTGGTGAAAATCGCAGTTAGTTTCTAGGCCTTCTTAGCTCAGCCTATTAAGGCGTTATAGTCTGGATGCTGTATGGATACAGAAGTCGCAGGTAGGGTTCCCGGTCGTGCTTGAAAATGATTTCTTCAATAGCAATGAAAATTTAAGGGACCTCATATAGATGTCACTAAATTTCATATTTTCAAGGGGGAAGTTTAAATTTCAGTAGCTTTATTTATAATGGTTTCTCTCAGGTCACACCGAAAATTAGGGGCAGAAAAGGGGAGAAGGCCCTCATCAATTAGAGTACCCAGATCAGTGGCACACGTGGTAGCAGGAATCAGTTCTCCGTTAATAAAGTAATGATGGCGGAGATTCCTTGTGCCAAGGTGTAACACTTCACATTTCCCTGTGTTGAATTGCAGGCCATAAGCCGTAGCCCAAGAGACGACTGCGTTCAAGTCCTCTTGCAACTCGAGGCTGTCTTGTAGACTAGCTATCTGATGGGATAGTTTGGAATCGTCAGCAAATAAGAGCAAGTGTGAAGTGCGAACGGCATCAGGCAGGGAGTTTATGAAAATTCCAAACAGTAGTGGGCCCAGAACTGAGCCTTGGGGAACTCCACTGGAAAGAGGCAAACATGAAGAGCGGTGGCCTCGCAGAATTACTCGTTGTTGGCGATCCGAGATGAACGACGAAAGCCAGTTTAGGGCTAGATCGGTGATTCCAGCGGTAGCAAGACCCTCAACGATTCCTTGCGTCGGGATTGTGTCAAACGCCTTTGATAGGTCAAGGTAAATTATATCCACTGAGCCCTCGTCATCCAGCCAGCGAACCCATGAAAGGGATGCTTCAAGGAGGTTTGACGTGCAAGAACGTTGAGCACGGAACCCGTGTTGTGAAGGGTGGAGAAAGGCAATGGCGGCCAGATGGGTGTCAATTAAGCAGGTGCAGGTTTCTTTAAATATAGCTCTCCTTGATTTATCATTCCAAACGAAAAGTTTTTCAAATATTTTAAAATGCCTATTGGGATTTGTTCTACATCACTAAATTCTTTTTTAACTGTAAGAACATTGTCACTGTTAATTTCGTCATTCAGCACGAGTGCTGCTCCTTTCTAAAATTCCTTTTCATTTTTTCAAAAAATATAGATTGAATGTCTTTATTATTATTACTACTTATCATGAACCCCAAAGGTTGAAATTCTTCACTTTTTAAAAATACATTTCTGACTTTTATGAAATTTCCAAAATAAATTATAAACTTTACTTCTTCCTTAGTAACCCCCGTGTTTGAATCACGAATAAACATATCATTCGGTAGTGAAAAGGCGGGGGAGTCATTCATTGTGACAACATCATTTGAAAATGCGGGACAAAACCTCTGAAAACTTTCACTTTTTCCATTTCAATAAATCCGAAAATGACTACATTTTGAAAACGGTATCGCGGATCTATTTCTGATGTAACGTTCAAATTATATGACATTTCCGAATCCTTTCTAGGATTCCGAATTTCAGCTGTAAACTGCTCTTTCGCGGGAATTTTTTTTTATTTAATGCTAGACTCTCATCACCCAGATAATGAGTGAGGACAACAGGTTTTTCGGGTTCTTTTGGATCAGAAAGAAAAAATACTTCTTTTAGAAAGCCACTGTATTTAAGTATTTTCGTTGAATTTTTCATCCAATAGGCCTAGTACTTTTTTATCCCATTTGGTTTTTTGTTCGGTTTAATGTTATTTCCGGTGTAATGAAATCCAAAATAATTATCATTCTGAAACGTGCTATCTTTCGACGATTTGCACTTACATGGAAATATTTCACCACTCTTCGGTTTGATCGGAGGGACGCTAGCAACATATGACAATTTTCGTCCTGTTTCCACCTCACTGAGAATTTTTTCTACTTTCGAAAAAGATAAAGTCTCCTCCCGTATTTTGAATATGATATTTGAAGACGAATCCATATTTATATTTAGATATAGTAACTATACAAAACAACCTTTCGTAAACTTCTTAGATAAGACTTGATACTGCCTCTAATGTATTAGGGTGGTTTTTTGATTGACCGTAACTTTTTTCGTATTGTGTTTGCTGCTTTGATATTTTGCCAGTGAACTAAAATCCGGACCCTTATTTGGTGGTTAAAATTTCAAAGATATCCATCAAATAGATAATTCTATTAAGAATAAAGTTGTTAAGGGTAGTTTTAAAATCCATAAAATGAATTCGACATTTAGTGGAAGATACAATATTCTTCCATAAAGATAACATGGGATTTTTTTTAAAAGTGACCTTATCTAGGAAGGCATATTAGGAAAACTGTTCATTCGTTAAATGAATGATAACAGTTCTTTGATGTGCCTTCCCATAGTTTCATTAAGAAAATTAAGTTTAAGTATTGATTTTTTTCATTATAAACACATACTTCGACTTACGTTGTTTTGGGTATTGGAGTTACGGTGATTTACCTCTGCTAGAGACGCTTATTTTAGCCTTAATTTTTTATGTTAGACTTACGGCGTTTTTGTCGTGATTCACACCGTTAGAGTGACTTAAGCGAGAAAGACATGGCATTCGAGCACCCGTTTAAAACCATAATGTTTTAAATTGGAATTAAAATGGAGGCTAGTTAAGTCTGATTTTTTTATTTTCGTAACAAAAACGTCATTGAAATTTACAACAATTATTTGTAAACTAGAATTTCACCAGAATATTTTGTTATTAAACAATTTCGCTAAGCCTCGGTCAGAATAGCGTTATGTTGATGTTATATTACATTACGAATATTGTCGGTAGGTTCAAATTATAATCTAATTAATTATTAATCTTACTGGTAGATCAATCAATTACAACATTGTTATCTGTGACAGCTGAGACATATTAATAAGCTGGTGAGGTAAATTTGACACCTTATTGATGAAACCTCGGCTGACTAAACGTTGGCGATAATTTTTCAAGGGAAATAATGAAAAACAGAACTGTATAGATTCTTCCTCCGTTTAATAACATTTTACATTTACATTATTTAAATTCAAATTCTATATAAAAGGGAAAAACCATTGCCGTTCATTGGATCTCTAACACGTTTTCTTAATTTCGACTTACCAAGGTAGCTCTTCCAATTTGTGGCTGTTTTTTTAAAGTCGTTTATAACACAATTTTTAATCAAATGATATTATTTTCGGTTTATGTTAAATATGAAACACACTGTTCAGCGGTTCTGCTACTAAGCCTTCTCAAAGAAGATTCTGATATTATTGGGAATAAATGTTTCTTAGACGCAAGTGTACGTTATTCTACAGGGCCGGTAGGCCCTTGTAGATATGACTTGATACTCTTTTGTAACGTTAAAGCAAAATTCACATGCTTTTACCATTTTTCCTATGGAGATTAACATGGGGTTTTTCGTGATATTTAGCCACCTCTAACTGAAAAACTAGAGCGAAGTTACTTTTCGGAATACTCTTAATTTAACAATTATGTATTCAAGGTGTGCTATCGGCTAGTTTAATTTAAATCAATTAACTCTAAGTATGTTAATTTTAGTTAATTCTGAAAGTACGTCAAAATTACTTTTGAGTCAGACTATCTAGCAGTAGACGCTGACAGATTACTTTACTATTTCATCCGAGCTTGAGCACCTTTATATGTATTTTCTAATTAACTGTAGCACCCTTAATAAGAAATAGGTCGTTATCAGGTCGAATTTTCGTCTAGAAAAGTAATTCAGGTAAATAATTACAGTTAACAGAGGTTTTTATATCATTTAAAGTAAGTTTTTGAACGTTCTTTACGGCCAAGGCTTAAGTTGTATTTTAGTTTGTCTATGTAATATAGTATTTATATAGTCTTTCCCCTTTCAAGATAAAAAAAGCTCATTTCCAGCTCTGTATTCCAAAAATACGCAGTCTGCTTCGTTTCCTGCTACAAACAAATATATGAGGACTGAGGTATACAGGGTTTCATTATTTGTTAATCTCACCAAAATTCTACTAATTGTGAAGGTGTGTGATATATTTCCTTAAACTAAACCAATGTAGAGGAATTTCCATGTTTACATCAGCACAGATTCTCTCAACGTAACCACGTTGGAAACGGAGAGTTACGTATGAGGTATACTGGGTTTCATTATTTGTTAATGGTTTAGAAATCAACGGTAGTGTTTTCACCCTGTGAAGAATTCAACTTCAAAATATTACAGGAAAGATCACAAAATGTTCAATGGGTTTTCCTACGGCAGTTAAAAGAGTGGTGTATAGGTTACTGGTTAGCGCAGTTCACTCAACATTCTCATTTGAGGACAGGTATACGCGGTTTCATTATTTGTTAATCTCACTAAAATGCTACTAATTGTGAAGGTGTGTGATATAATTCCTTAAAACTAAACCAATGTAGAGGACCAGATTATTCGTTAAAACAATTTTGGTCCTATTGAATCAGTTATACTGTGATGTTACGTTATCATTTTATAAACTATTTGTTACCAACAGTGGATTGTTTAATTCATAAGTAACAGTGGTGCTGGTTAATCCAGGAGGACAGTGTCGTTATATAATTTAATTAGTCAAATACTTTTCATGTTTACATCACAGATTCTCTCAACGTAACCACGTTAGAAACGGAGGGTTACGTTGTTTGCTATTTCCACAGTCCACGTTGCCGTTTGTTTATTGGTTTAAATTGCTATGAATTGTATAGGTATTTGATTTAATTACTGGTATTCAAGCTAAACTATAGAATAACATCATTCATTAACATATTGTATAGATAATCTTTACCACAAACCTAGCACAGGATATGATAAAAATTTAACGCAATGTGTTGGAAATAATAAAAAACTCCTCTAAACATTAGAGTTAAGGTGAATTATTTATTAAAAGTCATTTTATAAGCTTAATGAGCACTGACGACAAGTTAATTTCAACGTAATTAAGTGTAATTAACGTGAAATTAAACCCCGAATGTACATTTTTTTTGGATGAAAACTCAGATAACTCTTAAATGATGTCCTTGATTAAGATTGTATCTAACCAAGCCGTTGGTAAAGCCCCATGTTTTCTCTTTCACACTTAAGCTAATTTAAATTATCTCGAAAGCACCTTAATAGGCGCGAAATTCAAAAGTTTAGGGTAAAATAAGAATCGAAAACTCCACTAAAAATTGCAATTAAGGTGAAGTATACATTTAAACTCATTTTATAGCCTAAATGTACACTGCCAAAACACAATAATACGTTAATTTTAACTCAATTAAATATAATTAACGTGAAATTAAACCAAAATATACATTTTTGGATAAAAGCTCAAATAACTTTTAAATAAACTGTTTAAACTACCCAAAAGTTTAGGGTACCATAATGATGAATATATGGCAAAAATATTAAACTGCACTAAACATTGCAAATAGGGTAAAAAATTCAAATAAATTTTAAGCTTAATCCACTCTCACGAACCACGCTCAAATTAAGATTAAAACATCACAAGTTTTTCGTACAGCCACAGTAGTTTCCTATTTCACTTTCAAATTAATCTAAATGATCATTAAAATACATCAAAAGCGCATACATTAAAATTTTAGGGTAATTGCAATTTAAGTTAATATTTTATTGAAACTTTTATTATAAAATAAATCCACACAAGATAAACAAGATAAGCCGTTAAATTAAACTCAATCAAGTATAATTAACCTAAGAAAAACATTAACATGTACAAAAATGGGCCAAGCCTCGCTTCGTGCCCTCTCCGCCCTAAAAAGTTCTGAGATCCCATGTAGAGCCAAGTCTGCCTTTTGTTCTCATTCAATCGCCAATTGAACAATTATGTTATAAATTAAGTCCTTTTCCTAATTAATAACCAATCTTCTTTGACTCTATCATTATTATACATCTTTGTTCGTATCAAAAATATCGTGACTTGGCAATCGCAAGTAAGTAATATTAAAAGGAAGTCGAAGGGATATTCACTAAATCGTTTATGGTCGAGGGGATATGTACAAGTTTATAAGATGAGTCATGCACAACCCTATGTACAAATTATATGGTGAGTTATGCATAACCCTATTTACAAGTTTATAAGGCGAGTTATGCATAACCTTATGTACACCTGCGCTTGCCAAGTCACGATATTTTTGATACGAACAAAGATGTATAATAATGATAGAGTCAAAGAATATTGGTTATTAATTAGGAAAAGTACTTAATTTATAACATAATTGTTCAATTGGCGATTGAATGAGACCAAAAGGCAGACTTGGCTCTACATGGGATTTCAGAACTTTTACGGCGGAGAGGGCACGAAGCGAGGCTTGGCCCATTTTTGTACATGTTAATGTTTTTCTTAGGATCTCACTTCTTTTTGTAGACCCTCTCGTTACACTTCGGTAGTTATATTAAAACAAGACCCTCTCGTGGTACTTCGTTTGCCAATATAATCGCTAACGTTTGTCCATATTTACGCTGAATTACCCCTTTCGACCCGCAGAGAATATGCAATAAAGATTGTACGCGATATCCTAATAAAAGAATGTAGCATCAGTTACGACACATTTCTATTAAACTACTATTCCTATTAGCTTTAATATATATTTAACTTTCGGTTAACTTTGGACCATTACGTCCTTTCATCAAGAACACACACTATTTCTGTTGAAAAGACGGCAGCGCCATCTAGTTTTAAAATAAAGAACTAAAGAACAATTTTATAAAAAATTCGGGACGTTTTAATTTTTCTGTGCTTTATAAAATAAATGAAAACTAAATCCTGAATTTTAAGTTTCTATCTCCTCTAGAAGTACCTTAGAATTTTGATGATCGGTGAGTGAGTGAGTGAGTGACAAAATAAGGTAAATTTCACCTGCGATATTTCGAAAAGCATATAGGGTAGGAACTTGAAATTTGGAAACAATAGCTAGGATTGACAGTCCTCGCGGCAAGCAAAATTTCAGACTTTCACCTATACCCATCACGAAGTTACAGTGGGCTTAAAAGTGCCACGAGTTGCTTCGAGAAAAGGATGTCAGTGCTCGACTTGGCTGGGAGCACGGCAGTGCTCCCAGAATGTGAAAGATTCGTGTTTTGGGTAAATTCATGGATACCTTATAATTAAACTAACAAATCTTTCACCCAGCCTCCATTTTCCTGTTTAATTCTTACGATTAATTAAATTGTCATTTAAAAGCTTTTTTCCCCATTTTGAAAAGAGAGCCATTGAAAAGGCGTGATATTTAAAAGTTTTGGGGCAAAGTAGTGATTGTTCTGCAAGAGTCAAACAGTCACTCCTCTAAAGTTTGCAGAATTTCTTGTTCAAACTCGTATAATAAACTGAAATAACACTAGTAAAAGAAGATAAGCCGTTAATTTCAACTTAATGATCATATTTAATTAAAATTAATCGAAAACAACAGGTTTTTTTTGGGTAACTATAGATAACCCTTAACTGAAATAACAAAATAAGATTAAACTACGCCAGTTGTTCTTTCAGCCTAAATGTTTTCCTATTTAACACTAAAATTAATTACATTATCACTATAATGCATTAATAGGCTCCAAACACAAAATTTTAGGGTAAGGAATGTGTCAAAATGAAACTTTTCCATTTAAATTTTAATATATCATTAGCATAGTTCGCCAAATCACCAGCAACAATTTAATCTGGCAACATTCAATGTAATAATGTTGCCAATAAAACAAGGGCGTCTAGCCCATAACTAAGCCATATCACTAGCCATCTCTCGCTATCCCTAATTCAATAAATTTTCTTCTACTGAAATACCACCTAGCATACCAGTCAAGTGGGGGGAGCAACAGAAAATTTTAAAGCACAGTCTTACGATAAGTCTTGGAATTTGGGCCTCAAATTACAACCTCTAATCGAATCCGTTTGGTACACATCAACGTCAACGTAAATGTTCAATGTGATTACCATTGTGGTGCAGGCACTCTTCATCTGTCCATGTCTTTCAATTACTTTACAAGCAACGAACTCATGACGCAGGAAGTCCAAGTAAATGCCTTCAGAGATTTTCTTATCAAGAAAAAGGGTCCGATAATTTGGTTTCCAAGAATGCCCTCCCAAAAATGCACGTTATGAAGGTTTAAGGTACCATCCTTAAATAGCCTCGTCAGAGAACAGTACCTTTCTAAAAATAATGGATCGGCTTCAATTAGTTCACGCAAAGGTTTTGCCGTTTTGGGTAATCCTCGTAAACATCATGTTCAATTTTCCCTGGTTTGAATACACTGGCATTTTGCTAAAAGACGAGACTAACTAATTAAATTCGGTCCTAACTGCTACGTAACGACGATTAGTTTTCACTACGGCCTTTTTTCTCGGTTCCTCAGACAACTCGGACCTTCTGCTTCAAAGTCATTCCCAAAGAAACCTTTATGTTTTCTTTATTTTGTTCATAGTTTAAGGTTAGGGGGCCAACCTTTATTACAATGGTTTCTTTTTTCGGTATTTGTGCCTTTTTAACAGGCGTATTGTTAAAATTGTAACACTACAGAAATTGTATTTCAAATGGGACCGGCAATACCGCAACGCTGAGCAGAAAAACTGGATGGTAATTGTTTGGACCTATAGGGTCAGGACATTGGAGGACCAAACATACCGTGGTGTCACGTGTCGAATGTTAAAGCGACCTTCACCACTATACATACTATGACCTGCTGCTCAAGCTGACAATCTTTGAAAACTCAACTTTGAGGAACTTCCGGTCTTTTTAGATATAAAGGGGCTTTCAGTGTCGCTAAGTAGTAGAATTACAGTAGTTGGTCTCGTTTCCTAGCAAAATGCCAACTTATTCTAACCAGGAAAAATTGGGCAGCAAGTTTATTTTGGGTGAAGGTCGCGGTAACATTCAACCATAGAGAATTTTACACATGTGTAAAATTCTCTCTGGTTCAACTAAAGGTAGTGCTTTATGCCGAACGGTCTCCACACCGACATTTGGGTGCGAGGACTTTCGTCATTTCGATAGTGCAAGATCGTGAACGTAGAAGAGACTGTATAGTCTGTAATGAGGATACAGACTTTGACATCGTAGAAAGTTTTGAAGCCAATCTCATGCTTGTAGTAGAGCGGTGGAACAAGAAGTTGCACTAAGCCATTCTACTGTTCGTGCCAGTTTACAAGGGCATTACTACAGGCATAATCATATCCCCCTACATCAAGCCTTAACGGACGAGAAGTACCTAAGACGGCAATACCATTAGTCTTGCCATGCGTCATGAATTTAGTGGTTGCAAATGTAATGCAAGACACGGACAGTCATCTGGAAGAGTGCCTCAACCACAATGGTAGACACTTCGAATATTTACGTTGAGTTGTTTACTAAACAGTTTAGAGGTTGCAATTTGAGGCCCAGGTTCTAAGACTAATCGTAGGACTGTGCTTTAAAATATTTTGTTGCATTCACGCATATTCTCCTGTATTCTTTGTGTATCTTGCCACTCGTTGTCACTTAAATACAATAAAACATGAATTCTAAACATTTATTTACACCCTGTATAATTTAGCACGACATCACCCGTTGGCAGTATTGGGGGTTGTACATAAAGGAAGCTGTTGGTCTGATCTCGACAACACTGTATATGTATACAGTGTACGAAACAAATATTTTTCTTCCATATTTCAAATACCGTCGTTTTTAAACTTTTCATAAATAAAGTACAACACAATATGCTTATATAGACATCGTCTTCAAGCTCTTCTACTCATGATGCATTTCCTCAAAAATTCTCATTGATATATGTTTAGAGTGTACACAACAAATAAAAAAATTTATTCTACATTTCAAATACTGTCATTTTTGAACTAACTTCATATATAAAGTACAACATTATATGCTTTTCGAAAACTATGTTATTGGATATGAGTTCATATAATTAACTGTACTTAAGTACTTCTTTAAGCTATTAGAAATAGATCAACCCCAAATGTATGTCGGTACAAAAAACATGAAATTATTCAAATTTTAATTACATTAAGACTGAAGGGACAGATATTATAAAAAAACGTCTTGGTTTGGACCAAGGCCGAAAAAACAAACGATATGTCTGAGGTTTATCAGTTGACTGAAGTTTCAGATATTGCAATTTCTTTTTAAATTACTTTTATTCCTTTAATCCTTAATCAATATTTAATTCAATCAACTTATTTTTACTGTTAATCGATCTATTCCCTCTAAATTAATTTCAAAAATTACATATCTACGCTTTTTCAAGAATAATTCCATTTTCCGAAAACATTTTATCATGAAATTAATTATTTTGAAGGGATTTCGTGTCGATGATTACTAAGTTGGAAGCACAGTTTTAATTCTTGTTGCCTTGACAAATTTTCAAGTTTGCACCAAAAAAGTTTAAATCTGTTGTAAGTTGCTGGGAAGACTGATGTCAAGAAATTATGATAAAGAATTTATTTTGCTCAAACTAATTTATAAACTTATGTTGTCTACTTAAGACAAAGCAACAACCTCGGTCCTGTCTTGTTTCTTTTAGTAGGTAGCTCTCCTTTTATGCACTGGAAAAATATGATATCGGTGTAAATATAACCAAAGGAAAGGGTAAAGTTTACATAAAAAGAAATACTTCTCAGTTCCGATGACTTGTTATTTCCTGAGGAAATAAAATGGTTGAACACATCATACCTTACCAGAACTGCCATGGACCGATCGTACACAAATTACATAAGGAGAAACTAAAACACTGGGGCGATGCCGCCATTGGGGTCTTCTCCCTCTCGCCTAGAAGCACCGCTAGAGGCAGTGCGAGTTGACTTTCCTCCCGCCTGTAGTGAACTTTGGCACCGTCTGACGATGGCCCTTGGTGCAAGGAAGAATACCCCAATGGTCTCCTCGCCCCTGTGTGTTTTCGGAAATGGTCTCTACGCCTGATAAAATCATTCCGCGTAATACGTAACCGGTGTACAAGCAGGCCCGTAGCCACGGGGGGCACCAGGGGGCAATGCCCCCTCAAAAATATATCCTGCCCCCTCAAATAAGATTTCGGTTTGCCCCTAAATGCCCCCTCAAAATTTTCCAATGCCTTCTTATCAAACTAACTTTGCCCCTGTAATGAATATTTTCATTTTGATACACAAATATTCAAGCTATTTAGAATGTATATCAACATATTTTAGACTTTATTGTCTTTACTTGTGTATATTCCTGATACACTTGGATTTTTTTACTTGATATATCCCTGATTCATTTGTATGTTTTAAATTCACTTTTGATATGTATCCCTGATACACTGGAATTTTTAGCTTTTTGTGGTTATCCTTGATATATATCGCTGGTTTTGTCATCCAGGACCAAAATATTATGTCGGGGTACAGTGAGGGGTCGGACGTTTTGGAAAAAGTGTTCGGGATTTTGAAATCCAATTTGATTTCTTCGGATTCCGTCGGATTTCGTTTGATTTCAGAATTCGATAAAATCCAATGAATTTCATCGAATTTTGAGATTTTTCCCGTGATTTCGACGGATTTTGCGATTTCTTTGGATTTTGGATTTCGTGAATTTTGTAATGGATTTCACGATTTCTTTACTGATTTTGTTTCTGATTTTGTGATTTCGCTTCTGATTTCGTGATTTTTATGTTGATTTCGTGATTTCTTTGTTGATTTTTTGTTTTTTTTCTGATTTTATGATTTCTTTAATGTTTTGTGATTTCGTTGCTGATTTCGGATTTTTTATTTGATTTCGAAATCAGCATTGATTTCGGATTTCTTAAGTTGGATTTCACGGGTAGCGTACGGGAGTTCATGAATGACCGACCCCTCGGGTAATGAGAACACATTTGCTCCACTTTGCAAACTACGAACGCGGTTCCCTGGGGTATAACAACAGACAGACACACAGACAGGCAAGTCGAAAATTAGAAACTCTTCGTGAAATACGTCACTCGGAGAGGTAAAAATCAAAAGATATTACTGGCTTTAAACCTAAAAGAAGAGAAATATTTATAGAACATAATTGTTTTCACAATACTTTTGTTCCAAACCTTGTGTAATTCTAGTTTTCAAACTTAAACAGACATCAACATCCTAACATCAGGTTACAGGTATAGCCATAGACATTAGAATACTATAAGCCGGGTATAGCCAAAAAGTTGCAAATATGTCAGACTAAAATCGGTTTGTCAGTTATGTACAATATATTGAAAGGGTTTATTAATAATTTTTAATTACCGGAATTATATCCAACCATTATTTTCAAGTAAAAAACTTTAAAGTTGATAATCAATCGCGTTTATCCGCCTTAAAACAACTTCCCGAATCGCAGCCTTTGTAACAGACGACGGACGACTTTCTTCCCGTTACTCCTTCCATGAATCCCGAGATAAGCCTAAATTCCGGTGATAGGGAATAAGGTGGATGGAAACTGCTCTTTCAATGGCCAACTTTTCAAAACATGAGGAGACAACTTAAATAAAAATCATACTTCCGATTTTTGCAAACTCTGGGAATTGATGCACCTTGTCTATTGCAGTCTACAAAAAGTTATTATTTTGTTGGGAGTCTTTGATGTTGATTAGCCGTTCCTTCACATATCCGTTAAAGGTGTTTGTTGACGATGACGTGTTTACATCAGAAAGGGTTCCCAGATCTTCGTACAAAGAAATCCAGCTTTTTCATTTTCTTCGTCTTGAACCATATCGGTCAAGAGATTAACAATCATGTTTTTCGCTTCAGACTCTGTTATGGTATGGAAATTTGTATATTCATCCTGCCACACTGGTGAACTGTAGCCTAGTGTAATTTGACCACTTTCATCATTCATTACCAGCTGAATAGAGACGAAATAAAGGCATGCCAACATTTAAAAATTGTTGTTTTTGTCGAGGATCAAGAATGACCCCTATCAGAAACTTACTTTCTCTCACTAAGTTTGAGAACCTTCCTTCTAAAGTTTTTAGATGTTTCGCTAGAAGTTCGCAAAGAAGACTGATCTCAACTTTCTTATTTTGTTGAATAAACCCATCAACAATCCAATGAGTTTGGAGACAATCACTTTTTCGTCTCCGTTCGCCTACCGATTTCGTGTCTTTTAACCTGTCGATGTCGCCTCCGTTCGCCTGCTTATTTTGTCTCCGTTCGCCTGCCGATTTCGTGTGTTTTAACCTCCCAATTTCGTGCCCGTTAGGCTGCCAATTTAGTGTCTTTTAACCTGTTGATTTCTTGTTCGTTCGCCTGCCGATTTCGTGTCTTTTAACCTGCCGATTTCGTGTCTTTTAACCTGCCGATTTCGTTTCTTTTAACTTGACGATTTGATATCCATTAACCTGCCAGTTTGATATCCATTAACCTGCCAGTTCGATATCCAAATTAACCTGCCTATATTGCATGCACTCGCTTGCCTGTTTTGTATCCATAACAATGCACATATTATGGATTTTAACACTCATATTTTTCGTCTATTCGCTGGCCGATTTTATTCCCGAGTGACTCCAATTTGTCTTTTAGGAGGATAACTATTAAAATTTTGTTGGGTCAATTATATGTTACCTCGGAGAGGTATCGGCCGTCCAGATTAAGTGCATTTTAATTTCAACCATTTAAAATTGACGTATATAATGGGATAGCAGGACACTTATCTGGGCGGACATTTCGCACTATAGGGTAGGGTCTAAGGACACATATCAGGTAATCCAAAAAGACGTCCCGCGACTTAAGTTTCAGTACTGTCCCCTCAGTTAATTTTTGTTGCAGGGGATTAGTTGAAAGTATCTCATAGAAAGAAGGAATACTTGCGTGTTTCGATTAAAGAAAATGCTGGTTTACTTGGAAAGATGGAAGAGCCAGTTTCGTTAACAATTGAATGTGTTGGAACTTACGCTTGCGACATCTTGTTCAAACCAAGCAACGCATGCCAAATATTTTCTGAAAACAAGCTGGACGAGAAGCTTTTGAAGATAAAATTAGATAAACTATCGTGTGTTAGTAATCACTATTTTGCTCGGGTATCTTACTAAAACGTGGAGTATCGGAATTTGTCAAACCGCCAAGTTTGGTTTTCTTAAATTATCCCTCTGTACAGTACCAATCGGCCAAATGTTTAATGTACTACAAGGTCGACAAGCTTCCCAAAAATACCAGAGTGAAGCAGTGTAAAGAATGAGCATTCACAATTTCATACAGTTCAAAAGTACGGAAAAGGAAACTTCTTGAATCTCCGAACCGAAGATTGAAACGTCAGAGTATAACTAGCAATTATGAAATAACTGCAATAACCCCAAAAAGCAAAGAAATTAGAATATCAGGATCGCGAAATGCTAGGAAAACTTTGGCCAATATAGTTGATAAGTTAGAGAAGCTTCTTAAAAAAATGTGATGTGACTTTGAAGAGCAGTCATGCCAAAGAAATGGGAAACATCATGGACAAAATTAATGAACATTTCCCTGATCTTTTGGAGGAAACATTAAAGGACGAGAAACTCACAACCACCATTTACGGACGATTTGGTGCCATTACGTTTCTCCGAAGGTGAGAATCTAAAAGCCAAAGCCGCGAACTCTGCAAGCTTTGTAGCGCTTTCGTTAAGGAGGCTTTTTCGCGGAGACCGACGCGTAAAGCGCCTCTCAACTAGCGTAGCCAACAAACACAAAAGGCACGAACGATATCGTTGCAGCAACTACAGTGTTACTACACGGGATTCTGCCTTAGAGGCGTTCAGTCATAATCCCACGGATGGTAGCACCACTGGCCGCTCAACCAAGCACATGTACCAAGTGTCCGTACATGCGGTTCCTCTCGTACTGTGCAGGATTACTATCGCAACGAAGAGTCAACAGTAGGGTAAAACTAACCTGTTTCATGATGATCTATTCGCAGAGCTAGAGAGAGATTCTGAGATTAAACAAAATCAAGACAGGAAAGTCTTTATTAACGACCAGATGAAATGTAAAATTGGGAAAAAATCAAATAAGTGGAGCGCCATTGCTCTTCGTATTGCTCTCGCTATTTATTGTCGAAGAAATGCAGCTTATAATGCTTTAAGAAATTTTTAGATTTTGCAATTGCCTTGTGACAGAACATTTCAAGCAAAGTTAAAAAAAATGTCATCAAAACTCTGGGATTGACCAATCTTATTTAGCTAGCCAATAGGATAAATATAAGAAATTTCAAGATGAGAAGATTAAGTGTGGTGATATAAAACCACTTTGTGAAGGCGTTTTAATATTTGACGAATTCAAAGTTATTGAAAAGGTTATCTGGAATTGAAAAAGTAACGAATTGATTGGATTTGCGATGGGAAAAGATGATTTTATAGATCTAAATGACGTTTTTCGAGAAGGGAAAGATAATGTTCCCACCCCAACACAATATGTTCTTCAATTTCAATGGAGAGATCTAATTTCTGAATTTGATATAATCGGACCATATTTCACAAGCTCAGTGTCTTTCAATCTACACTATGTAAAAGAAGCCCTGTTTAATACGCTGAAAGTGCTGCATTCCTATTCATTTTCTACAATGGCTTTAGTTTGTGATGGCACCAGCGAGAATTTGGCACTAATAAAGTCTACTCTTGGGCATAAGGGGCCATTTAACTATGAGTAAAATGATTTTGGGGAAATTTATATCTCCATAAGCCCAAGTTTTGAAAACCCTTTTGGTGAGGATCGGAAACTTCATTGGGTTATTTGTCTCTCTCACGAATTGAAAAGCATTATTCAGGCATTGTACAGCTCAAGAGAAAATGGAACAAAACGCTTTTGGAGAAATGATATCAAATTTGGATGGGCCTAAATTCAAGGCGTGAAAAGAAGGAAGGAGAAAATAGCTCAAAATAAACTGCTTAGACATGTTCCTAAACTACTTACGAGCTATGTGGTACGAGATTCTTGGACGCGGCTAAATGTGGGTCCAATCAAAATCATGCAACAAGATGTTTTAAGTGAACTTTATCGATTTAGCCATTTCTTTTGAAAGTACCGCAAAAAAGGGAAAGTGCAAAATTCGCTTATTAGTACCTGAGAGCCTGCAGCCAACTATTTGAAAATGGACTCCTGTCCAACACACGTATCAGCACAAATAATTCTGTAGTCTTAGACAACATAAAAAGAGGATTTATATACTTTGAAATTTGGTTCATGGAGGTTTTAGAAAACGTTTCTGAAATCAACTTCAGTTCACCTCAACAAAAAAGATTCCTAAGCTGGCAGACATGGGATCTTCTTAGAGTAACACTCTATGGAGTCAATAATTTAGCAAAAGATTTTTCAGAACGGTTCCCTGATTTTTTCCTCTCCCCACAAAGAATTAACGGTAAAGCTGTTGAGAGCTTGTTTCGCAAATGAAATTTGCAACTGGAAGCAAACGTTCAAGCATTAACTTTTCTTCTGCCCGTAAGGCGATTATTGCAGGATCAAACCCGACTCGGCCCGAATTTATTAAATTTGAAACCGATAACGATTCAGATCTCCCCAAAGTTTTTATGGAATTTAAAAAACCCGTCCCGTCCCGAAAGGGCTCGGATGGGAATCTGACCAAAAACCTCTGACGCATAAAAAATTCATTCAAAAAAAGGATTATTTTCTCCCAAAATTTTTTGCCCCAAAAGTAAGGCTGGATAGACACGAGCCATTCAGGTGAGTTCGACATGGTCCAAGCGTTCACCCTGTGCTGCAAATTAAACGTTCAAGTTAATACCTATACAAAACCATTGTATGTCGTTTCTGCACTGAACGCATTTCGTTCAAGTATTTGAATTTCCAATAAAAAAGATTCAAAACGAAGCCCAACGAATCAACCGAGACGAGAGAAAGAATCATAAAAGAAGAATTATCGTAAATTACCTTAAACGGTAATTTGCGTGGTAAATTACAGCGTAATTTACAATTTCCTAAAATTGCCGTAATTTTCAAACTCTAAATGTGACATGAACAGAAAACTTGAGTGAGTAGCCCCACGATTAACATCTTTTAACAGTGGTGAAACAAAATATGCTTTAAAACTTTCTCCATTTGTGGAGAAATAGACGTAACTTCTAATAATTAACACCGCTTTACGACCATTCTAAATACAACGTTGGTATATACTTGCTTTTATTTTTAAATTTCCTTCGATTTCTTTGAATTTTGAAATTGGGGAGCCAGATTGAAATCGCGAAACTCTTATTGTCAACGTGTGACAGGAATTTTAAAGGGAGTACTAAACCTTCCATTTAAATTAAGGCCATACCATAGTCCTCTCTCTAGCGTTAAATATATTGGGCAAATGTAAAAAACAATTCACAATTCTTAACCTTACTAGTACAAGTCAGGCAGTGCTTACTATTATTAATCAAAAATGTCTTGATTAGAATCAAGACCTAAAACGTATCGATAACACTGAGGTTATCACTTGACTGAATGATCAGATATTAATTTTTCTTTTTAATTGAAACTTAAATGCATGCTTAAGAAAAAACAACGTTCCATTACCGTTTTCCGTTGAAATAAATTATTTTACTGGTAATCAATTTCAAAAATTTACTTATCTCGGCTTTTCGACCACAATTCCATTCCCCGAAAACATTTTATCATTACATTAATTACTTTTGGGAGAGTACGTGTATGGTTTTCCGTTTTAAAACGTTCCTAAAGACGTTACATCCCCATTTGTGACCGGCACGCTTCGCAGTGGAACATTTTAATTATTCTAAAACCAATGGCGCCAAATTCAATAGGGACAGTAAGATTTTTACTCGCGATTTTGCAAAATGATGTCATATCAAGTGTACTTTAGTCAACCGACGTATTGTTCTTTCTCATAGTTCAGGGCATGATCAGTGTTACTGCCCAATTTCTCTCTCTAGTTTCTAACAATGGTTAGAGACTATTTGATATGGCACGGCACAACATTATATACATTTGAAAATTCTAAGTAGCACAAAAGGAAAAAGAATCCATTTTTTTTATATTTTGGTTTGAAATAAATAAATTCATGATAGTAGTTATAACGAACAGAAAGTCAAGGGAATGGCACCGGTAATGAGCAGCAGAAAGAGAGGAAAGTTTGCTTCAAGTTAGCAGAGGGACATAGTAGTGAAAATAGTAATCTAGAATTTTGTTCATTCAAACCTTATTATATCATGAAAAATTCAATTGAGGAGGCGGCACTACCTAGAAAGATTGATTTTGGCAGATAACAGCGAAAAAATTATGTTCTACACACATTGGGACTAAGGGAGAGTTTCAGGGCCGCAGGTCGCACATTATGAAATTTCAACTCCAGATTACATCAATTCTATCTGGCGTACTAGTAGCAGGTTAAGCTATAGTTTGCTCAGGTCCAGTTAGTCTCGAAATGTTTATATAGTACTTGCAACTTTTAAAAGGTTGTTATCATGGCTAAACAGACCGCTATTACAGTTTTTTATTCTTTTATAGGCTGTTTTGACACGTTATCTCCCAAAAGTAATTAATGTAATGATAAAATGTTTTCGGGGAATGGAATTGTGGTCGAAAAGCCGAGATAAGTAAATTTTTGAAATTGATTAGCAGTAAAATAATTTATTTCAACGGAAAACGGTAATGGAACGTTGTTTTTTCTTAAGCATGCATTTAAGTTTCAATTAAAAAGAAAAATTAATATCTGATCATTCAGTCAAGTGATAACCTCAGTCTTATCGATACGTTTTAGGTCTTGATCCTAATCAAGACATTTTTGATTAATATCTGTTCCTTCAGTCTTCATTTTAATTAAGCAGAAACATATATAAAGGGGACCATAACTTTAGCTCAATCAGACATTTATTTACAATGATACTTCAAAAATAAAACGTAAATCATTAAAAGTTTGTATTCTTATTGTAATTAGAATAATACATTTTTTTACAATCATTTATTGAAACGCGAGGCGCCCCCCTAAAAATTCCAGAAATAGGACCAAATTGTCAATTTTAGAAAATTTTTAAAAATGCTGATTTATGTCCGTTTAACATTTAGCTCAAAATTGTCATAAGTCTAATATGAAATTCGGATATCCTTAAAACTTCACAAAGACGATCCGAGATTGTCAATTTCAAACTTTTTTGTAGCATAAACTAACGTCTTTTTGATTTTAAGCTTAAAACCTTAAACAAAATATAGTCAGGGCTACCCTAAAAGTTCACAAATATGATCCAAGATTGTTAATACGCCTAAAAAGTGCCATCTTCAAAATATGTAGCCGGGGAAAAGAGAGCGTGATCGAGTGGGCTATACTAGTGGTTGAAAGTCGCGGGGGTTGGGACAGGGATAAGGGAGTTGAGATGGATTGGAAATGATGATGGGCGACCTGCGGCACCGTATCTCTCCCAATGTACCTCGCGCACGCCCCTACTCTTCAGTAGGCGATTGCGAAGTGCTGCCGCGTAGCCCCATTTTATTTGTATGAGAACTAGCTTCTATTTTTAAGATAGAGGGAGAGCCCTTTACAATTTCGTCCAGTACGCTGAGGATGCTGGGAGGACTATGGTGCCGTAGGTGGGGATACACAGGCAACGCTATAGGAATGGGGGTTCCACTCCATTCCTCTCTCCTTCAAGGTTGGGACTCCAGGCATAGCCGACTCCATCACGCACTCGACAACGCAAAGCAACTCGCGCCAGCGTGGAAAATAAGGCGGTGACACAGGGCAAATGACCAGTTTAAAAATTGCCTGGTCCAGTTCAAAAATTAAATCGGAGGGGGGTTCAGTGGTCCACGAGACTTCTAAGAAAGTTCAAGGGTAACCAGACCCCACACATTAAAATTCTAATATTTTAATTCTCCATTTCTTTAATTTAGCAGACGACGTGCTCTGGTCAATGGTCACGGACCAGTTTAATTATTCCAAGTCAGGAAAGTCGCTGGCCTAGTCTCCAGTTTAAAAAATCCTTATTTGGTCACGGTCCAGAAAACTCACGTAAACGCGACGCGAATGACAAAAACTACGTATTTTCCGACTGAGGAGAGGCGAAATAGCCGAGCCTTTTTTACGTCCCCCCTAGTATTTTGAAAGTGGGACTGGGACTATGGCGCGCGAATACTTAGGCATCTTATACCTTCTCCGTAGTAAACTAGATATCGCTTCTTGGTTAAACTTTATATAACTAAAACCATAAGTTTATATGATATGTTCCATAACAAGGTTCATACAACTTTTGGAAAACAAATTTCCCTCAGATTTCCAGGCTTTTCCCCATATACTTCCCTGAGTTTTCCAGGTTTTCCCGTATATGGAGTATCCTATGGAGGAAATGTTAACGAAGGAGGGAAGGAGCAAATTGGACTATTACATAGTCAAAGGATGTAACCGTATCTCTAATATAACCGGAGTTACGAGCTTTCAAAATTTAGTGTAATGTTAATCCTATGGAGGAGGCAAAGTATCTACAAGTACCCGGGGCTAGTACCTACAAGCATTCACAAGCACCTACAAGTACCCGGGGCAAGTACCTACAAGTACCTACAAGCACCCACAAGTACCTACAAGCACCCAAAAGTACCTAAAAACACCCACAAGCACCCACAAGAACCCGCAAGTTCCCACAAGCAACCACAAGTACCCACAAGTACCTACAAGCATCCACAAGTACCTACAAGCACCCACAAGTACTACAAGCACCCACAAGTACCTACAAGCACCCACAAGTACCTAAAAATACCTACAAATACCCACAATACCTACAAGCACCCACAAGTACCCATAAGTACCTACAAGCACCCACAAGTATCTACAAGCACCCACAAGTATCTACAAGCACCCACAAGTACTCACAAGTACCTACAAGAACCCACAAGTACTCACAAGTACCTACAAGAACCCACAAGTACTCACAAGTACCTACAAGCACCCACAAGTACCTACAAGCATCCACAAGTACCTACAAGCACCCACAAGTACCTACAAGCACCCACAAGTACCTACAAGCACTCACAAGTACCTACAAGTACTTACAAACACCCACAAGTACCTACAAGTACTTACAAACACCCACAAGTATCTACATGAACCCACAAGTACCTTCAAACACCCAAAAGTACCTACAAACACCCACAAGCACCTACAAACACCCACAAGCACCTACAAACACCCACAAGCACCTACAAGCACCCACAAGCACCTACAAGTACTCGGGGCAAGCACCCACAAGTACCCGGGGCAAGCACCCACAAGTACCCCGGGTAAGCACCCACAAGTACCTACAAGCACCCACAAGTACCTACAAGCACCCACAAGTACCTACAAGCATCCACAAGTACCTACAAGCACCCACAAGTACTACAAGCACCCACAAGTACCTACAAGCACCCACAAGTACCTAAAAATACCTACAAATACCCACAATACCTACAAGCACCCACAAGTACCCATAAGTACCTACAAGCACCCACAAGTATCTACAAGCACCCACAAGTATCTACAAGCACCCACAAGTACTCACAAGTACCTACAAGAACCCACAAGTACTCACAAGTACCTACAAGCACCCACAAGTACCTACAAGCATCCACAAGTACCTACAAGCACCCACAAGTACCTACAAGCACCCACAAGTACCTACAAGCACTCACAAGTACCCACAAGTACCTACAAGTACTTACAAACACCCACAAGTACCTACAAGTACTTACAAACACCCACAAGTATCTACATGAACCCACAAGTACCTTCAAACACCCAAAAGTACCTACAAACACCCACAAGCACCTACAAACACCCACAAGCACCTACAAACACCCACAAGCACCTACAAACACCCACAAGCACCTACAAGCACCCACAAGCACCTACAAGTACTCGGGGCAAGCACCCACAAGTACCCGGGGCAAGCACCCACAAGTACCCCGGGTAAGCACCCACAAGTACCTACAAGCACCCACAAGTACCTACAAGCACTCACAAGTACCTACAAGTACTTACAAACACCCACAAGTACCTACATGAATCCACAAGTACCTACAAGTACCTACAAGCACCCACAAGTACCCACAAGTACCTACAAGCACCCACAAGTACCTACAAACACTCACAAGCACCTACAAACATCCACAAGCACCTACAAGCACCCACAAGTACCTACAAGTACTCGGGGCAAGCACCCACAAGTATCCGGGGCAAGCACCCACAAGTACTCGGGGCAAGCCCCCAGAAGTACCCGGGGCAAGCACCCACAAGTACCTACAAGCACTCACAAGTACCCACAAGTACCTACAAGTACTTACAAACACCCACAAGTACCTACAAGTACTTACAAACACCCACAAGTACCTACATGAACCCACAAGTACCTACAAGCACCCACAAGTACCTACAAACACCCACAAGTACCTACAAACACCCACAAGCACCTACAAACACCCACAAGCACCTACAAACACCCACAAGCACCTACAAACACCCACAAGCACCTACAAGCACCCACAAGTACCTACAAGTACTCGGGGCAAGCACCCACAAGTACCCGGGGCAAGCACCCACAAGTACCCGGGGCAAGCACCCACAAGTACCCGGGGCAAGCACCCACAAGTACCCGGGGCAAGCCCCCACAAGAACCCGGGGCAAGCCCCCACAAGTACCCCGAGTAAGCACCCACAAGTACCTACAAGCACTCACAAGTACCCACAAGTACCTACAAGTACTTACAAACACCCACAAGTACCTACATGAATCCACAAGTACCTACAAGCACCCACAAGTACCTACAAGCACCCACAAGTACCTACAAGTACTTACAAACACCCACAAGTACCTACATGAATCCACAAGTACCTACAAGTACCTACAAGCACCCACAAGTACCCACAAGTACCTACAAGCACCCACAAGTACCTACAAACACTCACAAGCACCTACAAACATCCACAAGCACCTACAAGCACCCACAAGTACCTACAAGTACTCGGGGCAAGCACCCACAAGTATCCGGGGCAAGCACCCACAAGTACTCGGGGCAAGCCCCCAGAAGTACCCGGGGCAAGCACCCACAAGTACCTACAAGCACTCACAAGTACCCACAAGTACCTACAAGTACTTACAAACACCCACAAGTACCTACAAGTACTTACAAACACCCACAAGTACCTACATGAACCCACAAGTACCTACAAGCACCCACAAGTACCTACAAACACCCACAAGTACCTACAAACACCCACAAGCACCTACAAACACCCACAAGCACCTACAAACACCCACAAGCACCTACAAACACCCACAAGCACCTACAAGCACCCACAAGTACCTACAAGTACTCGGGGCAAGCACCCACAAGTACCCGGGGCAAGCACCCACAAGTACCCGGGGCAAGCACCCACAAGTACCCGGGGCAAGCACCCACAAGTACCCGGGGCAAGCACCCACAAGTACCCGGGGCAAGCCCCCACAAGAACCCGGGGCAAGCCCCCACAAGTACCCGGAGTAAGCACCCACAAGTACCTACAAGCACCCACAAGTACCTTCAAGCACTCACAAGTACCCACAAGTACCTACAAGTACTTACAAACACCCACAAGTACCTACATGAATCCACAAGTACCTACAAGCACCCACAAGTACCTACAAGCACCCACAAGTACCCACAAGTACCTACAAGCACCCACAAGTACCTACAAACACCCACAAGCACCTACAAACATCCACAAGCACCTACAAGCACCCACAAGTACCTACAAGCACTCACAAGTACCCACAAGTACCTACAAGTACTTACAAACACCCACAAGTACCTACATGAATCCACAAGTACCTACAAGTACCTACAAGCACCCACAAGTACCTACAAGCACCCACAAGTACCCACAAGTACCTACAAGCACCCACAAGTACCTACAAACACCCACAAGCACCTACAAACATCCACAAGCACCTACAAGCACCCACAAGTACCTACAAGTACTCGGGGCAAGCACCCACAAGTACCTACAAGCACTCGGGGCAAGCACCCACTAGTACCCGGGGCAAGCACCCACATGTACCCGGGGCAAGCCCCACAAGTACCCGGGGCAAGCACCCACAAGTACCCGGGGCAAGCACCCACAAGTACCTACAAGCACCCACAAGTACCTACAAGCAATCACAAGCACCCACAAGTACCCGGGGCAAGCCCCCACAAGAACCCGGGGCAAGCCCCCACAAGTACCCGGAGTAAGCACCCACAAGTACCTACAAGCACCCACAAGTACCTACAAGCACTCACAAGTACCCACAAGTACCTACAAGTACTTACAAACACCCACAAGTACCTACATGAATCCACAAGTACCTACAAGCACCCACAAGTACCTACAAGCACCCACAAGTACCCACAAGTACCTACAAGCACCCACAAGTACCTACAAACACCCACAAGCACCTACAAACATCCACAAGCACCTACAAGCACCCACAAGTACCCACAAGTACCTACAAGTACTTACAAACACCCACAAGTACCTACATGAATCCACAAGTACCTACAAGTACCTACAAGCACCCACAAGTACCTACAAGCACCCACAAGTACCCACAAGTACCTACAAGCACCCACAAGTACCTACAAACACCCACAAGCACCTACAAACATCCACAAGCACCTACAAGCACCCACAAGTACCTACAAGTACTCGGGGCAAGCACCCACAAGTACCTACAAGCACTCGGGGCAAGCACCCACTAGTACCCGGGGCAAGCACCCGGGGCAAGCCCCACAAGTACCCGGGGCAAGCACCCACAAGTACCCGGGGCAAGCACCCACAAATACCTACAAGCACCCACAAGTACCTACAAGCAATCACAAGCACCCACAAGTACCCGGGGCAAGCCCCCACAAGAACCCGGGGCAAGCCCCCACAAGTACCCGGAGTAAGCACCCACAAGTACCTACAAGCACCCACAAGTACCTACAAGCACTCACAAGTACCCACAAGTACCTACAAGTACTTACAAACACCCACAAGTACCTACATGAATCCACAAGTACCTACAAGCACCCACAAGTACCTACAAGCACCCACAAGTACCCACAAGTACCTACAAGCACCCACAAGTACCTACAAACACCCACAAGCACCTACAAACATCCACAAGCACCTACAAGCACCCACAAGTACCTACAAGCACTCACAAGTACCCACAAGTACCTACAAGTACTTACAAACACCCACAAGTACCTACATGAATCCACAAGTACCTACAAGTACCTACAAGCACCCACAAGTACCTACAAGCACCCACAAGTACCCACAAGTACCTACAAGCACCCACAAGTACCTACAAACACCCACAAGCACCTACAAACACCCACAAGCACCTACAAACATCCACAAGCACCTACAAGCACCCACAAGTACCTACAAGTACTCGGGGCAAGCACCCACAAGTACCTACAAGCACTCGGGGCAAGCACCCACTAGTACCCGGGGCAAGCACCCACATGTACCCGGGGCAAGCACCCACAAGTACCCGGGGCAAGCACCCACAAGTACCCGGGGCAAGCACCCACAAGTACCTACAAGCACCCACAAGTACCTACAAGCAATCACAAGTACCCACAAGTACCTACATGAACCCACAAGTACCCACAAGTACCTACATGAACCCACAAGTACCCACAAGTACCTACAAGCACACACAAGTACCCACAAGTACCTACAAACACCCACAAGCACCTACAAGTACCTACAAGCCCCCACAAGAACCCACAAGTACCTACAAACACCCACAAGCACCTACAAGTACCTACAAGTACCCACAAGCACCAACAAGTACCGACAAGCACCCACAAGTACCCACAAGTACCTACATGCACCCACAAGTACCCACAAGTACCTACATGCACCCACAAGTACCTACAAGTACCCACAAGGTAATCAAGTTTAAATAGCTTTAACCTAAGCAGAGAAAAGATAAAATGTCCATTAAGCTAGCTATTTGTTCTAAGAATTTGACTATAACCGCGGTAAAACGACCAAACTCGCTTCATACACTACATAACTCATGCTAAAAAGTCGCAGGTTCCATAGTTTCAGGGTAAACCACGTAAGTCGGAGCATGTAATTAAAACTATGAAAAGCAGTACTTAAAGTTAATTTTTCTTGATGAAAAAAAATAGGCGCCAACTATGGATATGGGGCTTTTATTTAAGACCGTTTTCAAATCTATCTGACGTATAGTTATTTTTGTAAGGGTATGGACAAAATTTGTAACTTTGGAAAATTTCCCATGTTATTTCTATGGGAAATTTCCAGTTTTTCGTCAAAATCTGTGATTAATTTTATGGAAATGAAAACCACCCTTAGCAACTTTTTTTTTTATAATATAAACTAATTAATGGATCTCTTTGAAATTTTAACCACATATTAAGGGTCCGAATTGTAGTTCAGTGAATTTTTTTCGAACCAATTAGTACAATACAAAAAAAACTACATCCAAACAAAAAACCCTCCTTATACATTAAGAGCAGTATGAAGTCTTATCTAAGAGAGCTACCGCTCTCATAGAATAATCCCCATTATTTTAAAATACACGAACGAAAAATATCATCTCACCATTATTCTCTCCCTTTAATGACAACAGGAAAGGTCAGACTAAGACCCACATCGTAGATGTTCAACATAAGATGTGGCTAGAAACGATGGTCTGTTAAGGTTGTGAAGGTTTTTTATTTGAACTTGCATAGAATTTACTAGGGCTTGGTTATTTGAACCTCCATAGAATTAAGTCAGGCTTGCTTATTTCATCCCCAATATAATTAAGTCAGGTAAAGTTAGAATAAGTTCGTCTATTTGCACCCCAATAGTATTAGGTCGCGATACTTTTATTTTAAACCCAATAATATCAAGTAGGGCTCGGTTTGGTTTGTTTATTTCAACCACAATAGTATACGGTGAGGTTTGATTATTTTTTTATTATTATTATTTGAAGTTTTATTATTATGAATATCTAACAGGCTTACCCTAGGTCGCGTCTCACTTGGCGATAGGAGTATATTTATCGGTAGCATAGCCAACGCAAGCAGCAGGGCCAACATGTATAATGGAGTTGGCTATGTTGTCTGCAACTAGAAACCGAAAGATCCAAAGATCACGTCATAGGCATATGTATTACCTCTCCTCCGATTACTTTTCGACAGTGGACTACAACTAATGTAGTTATTTGTGTTAGTGCAGAAATTCATGCTAAAGCTTTGTTTTGTTATTTAAACTCCAATAGTATTGGATCAGGTTAGGTTTTGTTTTTAGCCACATCGTATGATGAACATCTACGATGTGAGTCTTAGTTTGACCTGGCCTGTTGGTGGTGGTGGTGGTGGCGTTGGCGTCGTGAAAGAGAACTGCCTTAGACAGTATAAAATTTTTCGATCGTCATTGAAAGGAGACTGAATGGGAGAGAATTGTGGTGAGGTGATATTTTTCGTTCGTGTATTTTAAAAGGAAGGAAATTATGATAGTTAGGTTAAGCCATACACCCTCCCTTAAAAATTCCGCTTACCCGTCGACAATAAGAATTCCACGCTCCCCTATTTTAACATTCAAAGAAATCGAGGGAAATTTTGAAAGCAAAAGCAAGTATTTACTGACCTTCTTTTTAGAATGGTCTTAAGGCACCGGGATATTACAATTATTGGATGTTTTACCGAATTCTTTCTCTTTCAAACTCTTCTGACCATAAGTTCATGTTTGAAATTTATAAGAAGCGATAAGTGTGCATCGGCATAAGTCTATTTTGTAAACTCATCGAGGGGATAATCACTAAAACTATCTGTTCTTCGATTCGCCGGAATACTACAATTCCGGCATAAGTAAATTTATACGGGTAATAATTCTATCACCGTTTAGGGTAGGGCATCGAGGGGCTATTCACTCTGATTTTATGCACGGTAAATTATTTAAGCATTGTAAAAGATAGCGCTATTCACTCATTAGGGTAAGGTATAGAAGGGTTATCCACTCATTAGGGTAGGGTATAAAGGGGCTATTCACTCGTACGATGTCGCTACTATTACGAGCCCTTGGGTCGCCTTGTTAAGCCCTAGTGTGTTAGGTCACGTGAAGTAAAGTTTTGTTTATTTTAACAATTGTCTTAGGTAGTGTGTTTTCTATTTGAAACTTGAGCTACATATCGTCTATTATCTCATCATAGATAGCCTTTCTCCTAGGACTATAACGGTTGGGTGCGCATGATATTGGACAGGAGTCGCCGGTAATGGGAGGCTACGTTAGTAATTCCCGACTACTTATCAAAAAAAGGTTGATATTCAGTGACAAGCGTTTCTAATAATACCCGCTGTTCGGGTGATACCTGAGCAGTCGAAAGAGCTCGGTTTAAATCTTCCTCATCTACTTCAGAATTATGGTACGCTAGAGCAGGGGAAGGGTCATTATTGCTATTATAATTTCGCAAAAAGAGGCGTTCTTCGGTTACCTTATCCGGCGAAGTGTAAGGCATAGTACCATAATCGACGCGCATGCCGGTGGCTTGGACAAAGTCCATACCGAGAATACAAGGGAAAATTAAATTTTTGACAAAAAAGACACTGTTCTGAACTTCCTTACCATTGAGAGAAATTGTAGCGCTTCTACTTCCGGTGGTATTATACCTTGTTCGATTACTTAATTTAAGTCCGTTACGTAATCTACCTTTATTTGTTTTTAAAGCTGGTATTATATTTTTAAAATGGTCATACACTATCGAGTGAGTGGCTATGCATGAGTTTTTATTAATTTTGATTTTAGCAAGGTTCGGAAGTACTCGGGTGTTATTTTTCGCCCTGGTAAGAGGAATAGGGCTAGCATTAAACGGCAATTTTATTGTTGGTTGCCGAGGGGCGTTCGCGTGGTCGAGGCCCCCACTGACGCGTTTCCCGGAGTGTAAGTTGCATTAGAAATAAGAGGTGGGGGAAGTCCGGAGTTAAGTGTTGGACAATCGTGACGTATATGGCCCATAAACCCCACACCTGAGACAAATAATTTCGCTAGCATTACGCTTACCCCGTTGAGATTCATATGGCTGAGGACCTGAGAAATTGTTTTGGGAACTAACATAACCGTTGACATGCCCTGTTCTATTACTGTTACTACTAGACCGCGAAACATCATAGCGCTGGCTTCCGTTACGGTAGCCATTGCTGTTACCATTATTTCTATGGAAAGTATTTGGTCCTACAATGACTTTGGTAGTGCCCTGGTTCTCCACAATAAAGGCATATGATTCCGTGGCCAGTTTCGGAATTGGCGGGCGGCTTACTACGCGTACTTTCGGGGACGGAAGGCCGTTCGTTTCCGTGGCGCGGGTTAGATGCTTGTTCATCCAGCGTGGTCGCGGATAATAACTCTCGTACTGAAGTAAATTTTGAGGTTGCGAGAGGTTTTCGGAGGAAGGAAGGAGTTTTATTCACTCAAATACAAGCTAGAAGAACCCATGTCAGCATTCATTGGCCGTGTAAAGACTGAACGGAGGCAGCTGTTAGAGGCAGAGGAAAACATTCCAGATAAGGATCTCTGTTATTTATTAATAGGATCGCTCCCGTCGTCTTATGATTCATTGGTGCAAGCATTGTACCATTTCGATGACTCTGTATTTGAAACATTTAGTTTAACTTACTACATAAGTGCCAATATGTTCACTCCAAATTAAACTTTTTGCAAAATTAACGAGGAATTTCTATGCCGGTTTACTGTGCCATCCCGGTGAAATTTAGCCTCGTCATAAAACAGTTCATGCATGACAAGGCTCATAAAGTAGCAAATGCTAGCTCTAGTACCAAAAGTTAACGTTTGGATTTCTAGCTTCATGTACTTCTTTCTATAAACATGTGACGTCAATCAGCTCTTCCCTATTTGGCTAGTTCCTGTTGGCGGTTGAGCGGAGGGTAGTTTGCTTCTCAGTTTACAACTTTACATGTCTTCAGCCAAAGGTAGGGAATTGTTAATGATGTGTTCTTCTTGTTTCTATATCTATATACCTTTGCTTGTAAAAACAGTTTTTACTGCGAACCATTTTGTTTACAAAATTTACTATTGTTATAAATAATATTTATAACAATAGTTGTTATAAATAATATTTATAATAATACATATTCTGTTATAGGTTTAAAAATATGCAGCGCGACGCCTTAAGCACTTATCAAAAACAAAAACAAACGAGCAGACGATAACCGATGAGGATGTGCCCGGAATTAGTTGCGCGGCAATGAATCTCCCCGAAGGGGTGAATATGGGAAGAAACCTAGTAGTATCAGTTGGAAACCATGGCCGATAATCTGTAAGCGCGTTTTGATGGGAAAAAAGGCAGTCGAAGTCTCCCTCACACCTTTATCCTCCTAGCATCTTAATGTTTAGATGTTGAATTTCGTGACCCTATAGGTTCAAACATCTACCATCCTGGTTTTTAGGCTCAACGTTGAGGTTTACATTGTCTCTGACTTTAACTCTGACTTTTAAATGATAAAGAAAGACATAACATGGTGTCAGATACGTTTTCGAACTCTCATTTTCCGCTTCGTGATTGTATATTTTCGCTTCTGTCGTTTTTCTTGGAGAAATAGGATCTTTGAACTGTAAACCATGGCTTCCAATTTACCGGAACCTTCTCACCATCTGAGGCTTGGCGCTATTGGAAACAGTATTTTCAAGATTATCTCGTGGCGCTTAAATATACCGGAGAAACCGACGCAACAAAAACTTTCCTTTTTCGGCATGTGTGCGGCGATGAGCTGCTTGTAGTGAGGAGCTCTTTGAAACGGCAGATGGACTTTTGTGTAGGGGTCAACATCTCATTGTTCCTCAACAAGGACGAGGTCATATACTTCAGACCATCGAAATTGCCCATCGCGGAATGCCCATGCGATTTCTTCGAATTACAGGGTAAGCACTATATGCTCATTATGGACTACTTTTTGAAGTATATCAAAGTCTAACTTATGCACTGAACTAATGCGGTAGCTGTTATCACGGCTATGAAGGCCATTTATGCCCTACATGGTATCCCAGAAGAGATCCTCAGCGATCGTTGACTGCCATTTGACGCAGAAGCTCTCAGACAATTTCACAAGGAATGGGACATACTCCATAATATTTCAACTCCCCATTACCCACGCATTAGTATTTCCATCCGTGGTATAAAAGTTCTATTCTTTTTACATTTTTAGCCCTCAATAAGAAATTCAAATAACAACGCTTCAATTTCCAAAAATAAAACATTGAGAATATAATCTACGAAAGGTGCGAGGAAAATCTTCGCGAGTTCCTATCTCAATTCGGAAAAGTAGTATTATTCAATCTAGTCCACGAGTTCCTGAATAAAACATACACAGCCTCAGGTAAGTAACGACAAACAGGGTATCAAAAAGTAACATTGACGAGTATTAATCTTTTATTTTTAGAATGACATTTATTAAGGACGAAGAATTTGAAAGCTGCTTTAGCGCTTTGGACGGGATCGAATCGTCTCAAATGGATCCTCATCACTACAATAGTGATAACGAAGATTTGAAACTCTTCTCAATGAAAATTGACTCTTTGTATTTCATACATTTAGTTTATAAAGTTACTACATAAATACCAACATTATTTTAAGTTTACAAATATGTACGAATAAAAAATATATCTGTTGAAATAAAAAAAACCTCTAGAAAAATTAAAGAGCAGACGTTATGCTGTTCTACCGTGCCGTTCCCTTTGAAATTTAGACTCGTCAGAAAACAGTTCAAGCTTGGTAAGACAAAGGTCTAAACATCTTAGGTAATCCTCGTCCGTTAAGGCTTGATTTAGGGGGGATATGATTATAAACTGGCAAGAACAGTAAAATAGCTTAGTGCGTTGCCTACCTTATATCAAGACCCGAGTACGCTCTTCTGGCTAGGGGGACTTTTAAGGAACAAGACACCTTGTTATTTGCTCTTTTCTTTTCGAAGATGGCGCTCGTAGCAATCCCATTTTAAGGGATCTTCCATTTATTTGAAATTGGAGGGAGCGTGCATATATAACGCCAAATTTTTTAATAAAAAATTAATAATTTCTAGCGTTTCAATGCTATCAATAATGCGTAATTATTATTCAAATATTCTAATATTTATAATATATTTTTATTAGTATTAAAAAAGATTTATAATAATGATAATTATTATTATCAAAAACGGTAATTGAAACTATTCATTGTTATACCTATTGGGTTATGATACGAAACATATAAGCCTGTTGAAAGTTTTCATTTAAGAAGTAAACTTCTTGCAATTACCATTTAATTATTTATTCACACTTTTAAAATCTTTCGGGATAGTGAATAAATAAATTCGTGTTTTTCTGATTTTAAGAAGATCATAAGTGTCGCGTGCATGATTGTGTAACAATGGCCTTAAATATCTTTTCTAAAATGTTCCAAACTCTCCTTCCCAATCGACGCCGAAACCGTTAACGCCTATGCTGCCGCGTACGCGTACGTGCACGCCCCCAAACCCGATCCGTTCTCCCTCAAGCCCGCCGTTGCTCAGTTTCGCCGGGAGCTACTCGCCGATCTCGTCCCTTTACTCGCCTTTTCTAGCTCGGGAAACTAAGCATTTCAAATAATATGACGTCACACAGGTCCAGCTAAAAGCGTTCCTGAAGGGAAAAAATGGCGAATTAAATGGCTAATTTTTCAATGGAAATTGGGTGTCGTACTCGGGCCTTGATATAGCGTAGGCAACGCTTAGTGCGACTGTTGTTCCACCGCTCTACTACTAGCATGAGGTTGGCTTCAAAACTTGCTACGATTTCAAATTCTCTATCCTCATTACAGACTGTAAAGTATCTTCTACATCCACCATCTTGCACACCGAAATATTGAAGGTGTTGTCTAATGTCTGTGTTTAAAGTCTTCGGCATAAAGCACTGCCGCTAGTCGAACGTAATCGGAAACTTCACCCATAATAAACATCCTGTCCAATTTGTTCTGCTTGGAATAGGTTGGCATTTTGTTAGGAAACGAGACGAACTACTGTAATTCTACTACTTAGCTGCTACACTACAGACTCTCTAAATCTAAAGAGACCGGAAATACCTCAACGTTGAGTTTTTAAAGATTTCCCTCTTTAGCAGGTCGTGGTGTTTATTGTGGTCAAGGTCGCTTTAACGTTCAACACGTGACACCTTTGGCTATTTTTTCGTGTTCAGAGACCAATTTGTCCCGAGACCCAATTGTTCCGGGACCAATTTGTCCCGAGACCCAATTGTTCCGGGACCAATTTGTCCCGAGAGTCAATTGTACCGGGACCGATTTGTCCCGAGAGTCAATTGTACCGGGACCAATTTGTCTCGAGACCAAAGTGTCCCGAGACCGGTTTGCCCCAAGACCAAATCGGCGAGACCAAATTGCCGCGTACCGTCATAAAATTGTCTTGAATGGTCTATGCTATTTATAAATTACAGAACTTATCAAAAAGCAATTACCTGACATATGACGTTGATCATAGCGTTGTTCATTTGGTGTTTCAGGGTGGAGCATGGTTGTCATTAAGAATGGCTGTAATGGGTGACCTATGTCGCCCAAAAGATACTCTTGTGGCATTATTCCAGCCTTAAAACGCCCAAATATGTCGCTGAAACACCAAATAAATGAGTCATTCGTCCCACCAGGATGTTTGGCCACAATATCGGTGATGCGCGTTTTTTTATCGCAAATCTAGTATAGAAAAAGAACTGTCAGTATGGTCATTCAAGGAGTACACCATTTACCAATTATGTATTAGGGGAGTAATTTCCTTTCCTATCCATGTGGGCATTTGGTTTAACAACTGGTGCTTTGATTAGCACATGAGTGCAACCGATTCCCAAACATCTGGGAAAGAGCAACTGGCTCTCAATGATGCCTGCAAAAACTATGGGAGATACTTGATTTTAAATATTGTCTCTATGTTCAAGAAAAACGGAACGTTGAATTGAAGTTAAAGTAAAATATTTTGGTTCCATAAAAAGGTTTCTTGCAAACATAACTTGGCATGATAAATGTTACGCCAAAACCGCATTTAAAATGCCTGAAACTACATAAGCAAATCTCACCAAAAATGAACCAAATGATATTTCTCAAAAAAATATTTTGATTCCCTTTGACCAATTCGTGGTTGTTGAACATGAATATCAACGTATTTTTCAAACATATGTCTAATAAAGGAAACATATACCCGATGTATTCAGAGCTTTATGCTGGGGCAGAAGTTACGATCGAAGAATACTTTAAACGGCTATACTTCTGATTTTAATACCAAAGTAAAAAGCTGAAACCAGACATGTCCGCCAAAACCGTGCTAAGAATTTGGGGGGCTTTTCGTGTTACATAATACCAACCTTTACCAGCTCCTTCATGGAAAAATTGATTGCCTCGGTAACTTTCTTTATGGCTCGGCCACTGCAATCTCTAAATAGAGAAGGCAGTGACTGAAATATAGTCACAAGAATGGTGCTGATCTTACACTACAAAAATTCTTTCTAAAAAATTGTTTCTAAAGTTGCCTATAGAAAATTTTTCTTGCTTAGTATTTTAATGCACGGAACGCTGAAACTTGTAGTATCAAATAGAAACATCCAAATTTTAAGTTATAGGAATTTTTAGAAAAAGTGAGGCGCGTTGACCATAGAGTAATGGCAGTACTACATTTGCAAACGTCATACTCTTCTATCTCTTAGCTCAGTGTCATCCCCTACTGGGCGCGTATAGTATCCCCCAGATGGAGGGATACACAGTCTGCACCCCTCTCTACCGCAACTAGTCTATATCCGAAATTCAACCATTTCTATGTTTTTATTCAAAATCTGACGGTTACTATTTATATTCTTTGGTTTGGTGGTTCCGTATAAAAGCTCATGGGTCCGGACTCTAGTCTATTTTTGTGGAATAAGGAGAGAAGCTTGTTCAGAAAAACTTGTAATTGAAGTAATTGACGGTAGAAAACTAAGGTCAAATCTTTATGTATACAACAACTATGAATACATGAAGAGTGGAACTAAAGGAATGTAGTCTTCTTAAAGTGCTTTCGATATAAAGATTTAAAGTGTCCAGCTACAGCCAAAAAAAAAATAATGGAGAACAAGTATTATTTCTTTTGAATGATTACCGTGGCCATGGTCACGATTTGGAAGAGCTTGATAACCTGAGGCTGTTGTCTTGCGTGAAAAGTAGAGTTCCTAGAGATTTGGATGTTATATTGGAAACCATATTTGAAGAGGAAAAGAATATCGGAAGTAAAGTTAATGAAATGTATTTGGTTTTTGGGCCATTTTTTCCTGTGTTCATAATACCACGCTTTGGAAAAAAATTCCACGCGCAAGTTTTGTAAACTTTCTTGGAAATAACTTTGGGTTTCATTTCTATTATATTTTGCAAAGTACTAAAGACGAGGAAACTTAGTGAACATAAAAACAAATTTTCAAATCAACAAACTTGCCACATGGCATAAAACCCTAAATTCCCGCCAAAAATCCAAGAGAGAAAAACCACGACCAACTAAACTACTCGAGGGATACTGAAAGGTTGGCCACACTAGTAAAAAAAGATGTTGCTTTGGAAAAAAAAAGGATCGGCAGGACCTTTCATAAACGTTCAAAGAACAGCAGCAAGAAACTATGCAATGGAGGTCGCAGACATACGCGAAACGTTTTTAGACTAATTTTATACGAAAGAGGGAATGCTAGTAGTCTAGCATTTTCCAGCCTAGTGGCTGTTATACCAGGTGTTACAAACCCATATAATTAAATTTGAAATACTATTGTTCTAAAGTGTTGTATTATTTATTTTCTGATGTAATTATAAACAGTTTATATAAGGGTAATTTTGCAATCTTCTTAATGATCATGTGGCACTTGTCGTAGGAAATTAGCTAAGTATTTCGTGAATTTGTCACTTGTATCTTCTTCTGGAACTTCTATTGCTTTAGCAATAGCACTAAGCCCAAATAAAAGTTAAAAACTAATTTTAGAGGCTTTAGGAATCAAATTAGTAAAAGTAATTTCCACACACCTGTCGAGTGATGAAATTGATGCGTCAATTTCTGTATTGCTTGCTTCGAAAGAACGTTTCGATCCTTTTTTGGCGTATAAATTTCTTGGGTTTGAGGCTCTGGATCATGCCCTCGAGTTTTGGGTGCTTGTTGATGACCTTGAGCTTAGACTGCTTGTTGAAGGCCTACAGCAGGTGTTTGGTGAAGCAGCCTTTTGAGTATAGGGATTTGGCGAGGTTGTCGCTGGGCTTCTGTGAGCTGACGAAGTCATGTCCATGTTTTCAAGGTCATTAGAATCATTTGTGTTTTGCGGTACCACAATTTCTTCTTCAAAAATATTGTCATCACACTAGGCTTTTAAAATAGAAACAAAAACTTGTGCAGATATTAAAGCTTAGCATGGTTCTAGGTAATAAAGAATTCATTGATTAACCTGGTTTGCAGCTTCGCCATTTAAGTTTGTTTCATGATCATCATCATTTTCTACATTTTCACATGTGCTTTGAAAAACGGGCATTTTATCACGTTGTAGACATTTTTTTATAGTTAAATATAGTAGCACTAGTTCATGTTTATATAAACTGTTCCATAACGTGCAGTACTCACTGTCGTTTAGACAAAACGTAAATTAAAAAAAAAGGACGGATTTGAAAATGGCCATTCTACTTTCTCTGGATCGTAGCCATCGCCAGATTTATTTGCTCTCACCAAATTCAAATTAATTGGAAATTGGTCTCGAAGATATTTCTCCTCTTTCCAAGCTTCTTCTAAATTGTTCGACAACTTACAACTTTAGAAATATCATTTCGAAAAAAAATTGTCAAAAATGTCGTTCAAAATGCTTATTTGACACATTTGTTGTAGTTGCAACATCTATCTAACAAGGCTCAACTGCTTGGTTATCTTTGTGATTTTTATCATTTTTTCCAAATAGGTGGAAATTGTCTAACAGCTTATATTATTTTTTTCACGTTTTTCGACAATTGCTTGACGCTTTTCAACATTTTGTTCCTTTTAAAAGGCTCGTTTACATGTGCGCGAGAAATGGAAAAAGTCGAAGCGTAAAGCTGAGAGATGAGGCGTATTGGGGTTTGAGTTCCCTAGGCGTACCGTTTACAAACAAGCGAGAACTTTTCAAGTCGCGCTTGTTGCTCATAGATGAAGCGGGTGTTCCGAATAAGCTCCGATCTGCCGCGGTGGAATCTTCAGCTCGTGTTTGCTTCTCGCAAAGAGTCACGTGATTTTCCAAGCCAATAATATCCAAGGACCGAATATCGTTTGATATTTTTGCGTTTGTTTATCTCGCGAAATAGGTCTAGGCACCACCATTGAGAATGTCTTTTAAAGAACAAGATAAAATTGTTGAAATACGTGTAATCACATTGCCTCATCCTTTCAAGCTCGACAATTAAATCCAAATTATTCTCAAGCTCAAGTAGAGAAAATATACGCACCTTGACAAATTATATCAAGTAACGTTCCAAAAGGCGAAAATAGCCATCTTTGTTTCTATTTCTCCATATAGGATGTACCCAACAACGACGTTCCGTTCTAATTTTCTGTTGTTTTTTTTGGTTATAAATGTCGAATGTTTTTCAAAAGCAATAGTTTATTTTTAAGCAGAAGTAAACTAACGACAGTCGACGCCATTTTAGTTGTTTACTTTCGACTGAAAGACAACTCTGCAATCTAGGCTCATGCTACCGCCCAGTTCGTATGTAAACGAAGGAGCGGGTGGAGCAGCGGGAACAAACGCTTTTGGCAGACGCGATTTTTTTAGGCGCGAGAAAAAGATTGGACTTTCAACTTCTACTCCGCTTTAAGCTTTTTCTCGCTCACCTGTAAACGAGCCTTAATAGTGCTTTAGCCGATTTCATTTTGAAGGTCTAAACTAACCATAGAATCCGACAAAAATGCAAATGATGCAAGCAGACGGAACTTGGTGTTTTTAATGATTGGTCGACATAATCACGTGACCCTAGGCTCAAAACTGGAATATCTACCTACAACAGATATGAGCTGAAAATGAGATCCAGCGCTCTCTTTAGCAATCCGCTTAGAAACATTCGCATCTATATTGGGGTGGCGTAGCGGCTAGCGCTTTCGCCTCGCAGCAAGAGGATCCCGGGTTCGATCGCGGACTGTGGCACCGGATGAAAATCTGGGAACAAATCCTTCTGCGTAGAATTTGCAAGTTCTCTTCACTTGTTAAATGGAGTTTTCCTCCGCGGTCTAACCCGGTTTCTCCTTTCCATCAAAACTTGCAGAGGTTAACGGTAATAGTTAGTATAGGGCGCCTTAGGTTAGCGGTGGCATAGGGGCTAGCCACTACCCCTCTATGCAATGTAAAGGAATCCACCTGTAAACAAGCCACAGGCTTAGTGTGGACACCCCTTCTTAGATAAACCCTAGATTAATATTATATAGATTGCGAAAGGACAATATGAAACTGAATTGGGAAATGTGCTTCAGCTACCAAGAGGTCCTCTTTGCGCGAGCTTGCGAAGGTACCTCCAAGATTTCCTTTTAGCTCTAATTCAACGCGCGTTCTGGCGGAAATTACTGACAGTATGTCGTCGGCATTTGCTTGAGTACTCTTGCCGTCCGGAAAAACTTGACGCAGGGCATCCCTCATCACTAGGTTCCACAGCAAGACCCCTGCGGGCACCGGCGGAATACTGTTCTAGTTAGCGAGCCCTCGCTGTTTAAGATTACAGCCTGCCGATTATATGGATAATCCGACAGAAGAGAGTACAAATTTCTGGGACACTCGCGTTCACGTAGGGAATCAAGTATCCCAGGGACCCAGACCGGATCAAAAGCTCCATGGATATCGAGCGATATGATAGAGGTAAATTGACCCGCAGACTTGTTTTCCTTGATTGAGTTGATGTATTAAGAAGCGAACCAGTGGTTGAACGAAGATGTCTGAAGCCGAATTGGTTTTAGTGAAGCGGACTATGAACATGAAGGAAGCGGTAGAGTCGGTTCGTCATTAATTTGTCTAGATTTTGCCAAAGATACGCGTGAGCCTTATGGGTCGGTAGGACGAGCTAAGGTTAGCTGGTATACCTTATTTGTTGAGGAGCACAAGTTTTGAAGCTTTGCAGGTGGCGGGGAAGTGAGCGATGGAAAAACACCCAATGAAAAGGGTCAGAAAGATGCTAGGTCTCAGCAAGAATACCTTTTGGATAATCTCTATTCCAGGGGCTTTCCCTTTCAGTAAAATCGTAACGACCTCAGTCAGCTAGTCCAGGGTAAAGGGCTTGTTGTCCTCTATGTTAGGCAGGGCCTTTTCTCGAGCGCGTATTAGAGATTGCATAGCCGTTTTATGTGCCGGATCGTCTGGAGGAAAAAGGTCATCCAAAATCGTTTGATATGTCTCCCCAACCTTGGACGTTGAAGATCCGCCGGGCCGTCGGATGGAATGGAGAAAAGAGGGGGCGCGTTGTCTTTCACAGGCGAGCTTGTGGGGTAAAGTAAACGGGTGCCCTCCTCCAGAGAGAATACTAACTTAAGAGTTGATCATTTTTGGCCAAATATTGGAGAAAGTAAATATTCTCTAAGTATCCTACAGTCATGCAAGTTTTAAGAGCCGCTTTGGTGATACCAAATGGTAACGCTGAAGTTGAACGAGGGTTTTCCAAATCGGGAAAGGTAATCTCACCAGATCGAGTTCTATAAGCCTTTATCTACCTTCTTCATTTGTTGTTTATGGGGGTGGGGTGGGGTGTTCGACGTCCTACGAGAGGGTTTAAGATGCAACACAAACACCTAACTCTTTTCACTAATGATTCGACCTCGCTAACGCTAGACAAGATGTTAGAATGCAGTCAGTTGTGGAGAGTTAAGGCCGTTTAAAGGGCACGAGGGAATTATTAAATTTCCGAATCAAAAGCTACCGCATTTGATGGTATGTGTCAGTTGAGAGTCAAAATAGATTCTAATCCAATTTTTAATATTCAACATTATATTCAATCTTGTTCATAAATTTTCTCAAACTATTATGGGGGTCAAAATAAAAACATTATACAAAAAATCAAATTTATATCTAAGGGAGGTTTGTATTTTAAAACCTCTATGGAATGTCTCCTTTTAGTTTCAAATTCTAGAGGGCCGGTAGGCCCTTCTAGATAAGAACCCACACCCTCCCGTAATGTTAAAGAAATAATTCACAGATTTTAGGCTTAGCGTCCCATAGAAAAACATGGGATTTTTGGTGGTCCACTCCATCGAATAACTCAGAAACTACTGGGAAGTTAAGGTTCGGAACACTTTTGAATTATCAAGCAACTATTAAATGTTGAACTTCTGAAGTTTGATTAAGAACAATTAATTCCAAGTATTTTATTTTAATTAATTTATAAATCATGGTAAAACCGTTACATATATTACACTGTTTTCATAGCATTTCGTTCAGCCTTCATCGGGTTTGTGGCGCATAGGATAACGCGTCTGCCTATGGAGCAGGAGATTGCAGGTTCGAGTCCTGGCAAGCTCGGTGTTTATTTTTACAGATCTTTTATTCAACATAAATGAAATGATCCTATAAATACAATGTTTGGATAATTTTTTTGTTACGAAGTACGGGCTTGTGGCGTAATGGATAACGCGTTTGCATTCGAGGCAAAACATTGCAGGTTCGAGTCTTGGAAAGCGCGTTGTCTATTTTTGATGAAGAATCTTAGTATATATAAGGGAAAATTATTAAATAACAAAATTTCAATGAAATGTGCGCGTGTGGCGCGTGGTTTAGAAATAACTTTTTTTTAAATCTATGCAAAAAGGTCAACTAAACTTAATTGAGTCACCAACCGCCTTTTTATATAAAATAAGTTACCACCCGCCTATCTATGGTGAATTAATTTACAACCTGCCTACCAATTGTGAATTAATTTAACACTCCCCTGCCAAATAATTTAAAATTTTAATCTTTCCCATAAAATAATGAGAGGCACTTGGAGGGAGCCAATATGCTCACGAACATCTTACTGGAACATCGAACAACACAACTTCATTAGAAGTTTGACAAGCCTATTATTATTTTTATAATAGATTAATACAAATTAAGGCTGAAGGAACAGATATTATATAAAAAAGACTTGGTTTGCCCAAGCCTTAAAAACAAAACGATAAGAGTTTTTCCAGTTGTCTGAAGCGCGGATATTTTTTTTCTATTGAATTTTAAAGACAATCCGTATTTTACTACTCTTTAGAATTTAATTCAATCACCTGATTTTACTGCTAATGGATTAGTTTCCTATAAATTAATTGAAATAAAAAATTACTCATCTCAGATTTTTCAACAACAATTCCATTTTCCTGAATCATTTTATCATGCATTTATAATTTTGAGGGATATCGTGTAAATTTAATCAAATTGACTCTTTCTTTTTTAATTTCCGAGAATTTTCCTTTCAAAAGGTTTTAAACACATCAAGTATTCATAATGTTGTCAGCTAAATAGCAACTCAACCAACACTTCTAAAATCTTCCCCACTGATATACACAGTTCAATAATTGTGACTCTGCTTAAAGAAGAAACGAATCCCTTTATCAAATATAAGAAAGGTGATAACAGCCCCCTTTTGTATTCGAAAAGACCGCATATAATACATTATTAATGAGAGTATTATTTGAAAATTAAAGTACGTTCTCCATTGAAAAGAAAAAAATTCATGATAAAATGTTTCAGGAAAATGGAATTGTTCATGAAAAATCTGAGATAAGTAATTTTTTATTTCAATTAATTTATAGGAAACTAATCCATTAGCAGGAAAATCAGGTGATTGAATTAAAATCTAAAGAGTAGTAAAATACGGATTGTCTTTAAAATTCAATAGAAAAAAATATCCGCGCTTCAGACAACTGGAAAAACTCTTATCGTTTTGTTTTTAAGGCTTGGGCAAACCAAGTCTTTTTTATATAATTAAAATTAGGGGTATTTTGGTTAAGATTTTATAATAATGTTTAAAAATAGAGAGTTAAGATTTTAAAATTGTATCAATCCGTCAACCATAATCTAAGTTCTTTAACCATAGTTTCAAGTCAGTTTATCAAAATACTTTCAAGTTTTTAATTTCTTACCACAAGTTGCTCCTCTTCCATATTCTTCTTTAGGGTTAAGGGTTCTTTCTCCTTAATTCTTCTCGATTTAAGGGTTAATAATTGTCTATGACTTTTACTATTTCGCGCTCTTGCGCTCCTCCTCTTCTTCAAAAATTAAGGGTTAAAAAATAAAATCTCCGATTCTCTTCCAAAAAATTAATTATTCAAAATGAATAAAATAAGTTTCGATTTAAAATTTTTTCCGAACGTCTAAGGATTTCTTAAGGATGGGCCGACAGGGTTTCGTTTAGATAGTACAGGTATCGACTGAGGGTGAGAAAGGAGGGACTTCGTATATTTAACTTCTAGTTTCTCGCAAGGATCTCTGGGACAATGACGTTTGTTGATTGACTTTGGTTTGGCGAATAGTGGACCATATTTATGACGTAGCCGCGCGAATTCATGATATCAGCGAATAGGCAAAACTTTTAAATCTGGGACCAAATACGGATTGGTCAGTTTAAGGGTTAAAAAATGTTCTAGAAGTTTCTCGGGCCAGGTACCAGGGTAGTGACTCAAGATCTTGTTGCTTAGGGTCTAATTAAGCGAGCCATTTCTCTGGGTTCTTGGAAAACTCTTTAGTGGCTAGGTATTTCACTTTGCACTGTGGAAATAGGGGTATAGGATAGTTCTAGAAAGTTCGGTGTCAATTTTGATAGGCTAGTTCCTCTTCTATTGTACGAAGCCGTGAATTTCTTTTCAGTTTATTTTAATGGTATAGGTTTAAAGGGCTAATAATATCTTTATAGTGTTAATTTAGGGTATTTTGTTATTAATTATTGATTAATTGTAAATTCAATTTGATTTTTGAGTTAAGATGGCTATAGTTCATATGAATCTTCAAACAATTAACGCGGTAATGTCAACCAAAGACGCCATCAATGGTTATGAGAAGGTCCTTCGTGGATTTCCAATAAGCAAGGAACTAATAATAAATCAAGCGCATTCATCTTATATGCTAAGGCTCGAGATGTTAAAAGAAGAAGAAGAAAAGGCTAAGCGAAAAGAATTTGATGAAATTCTTGAGCTAGAAGCTAAGAAGAAAATGGAAAAATTATCAAAACAGAATGAAGAATTGTCTAACTTAACTAAAACAGTGAGGAATTTGAGAGAAGAAAAGGATAAATCAGAGGCCGTTGCGAACACATTCCTCGAAGAAGCTAACACAAAGCACAAGAATGCTATACTACAAAAAGACTTCCGCTGTAAGCGTTGCCCAACTCATTCTTGAAACACTCAATGAAAAAATTAAAAAAGATTCAGATTTTTCAACAAATTTTAAGAAAAAAGAGGTAACTCTGAGAAAACGTCAGAGCTCTCTTATTGAGGCTCATTTTACGAAAAAAAGCTAAGCAAGCCTAGGCACAAGCAGCAGTCTAGTCAAAAAATTTAATTCTTGTATTTTACATGATTACTATTGACAAAAATGTAATGTGATATGATATTCTGATACAATATTAATAAAGTTCCTTTTTTCACAATGAAACTCGATTTGTTATACATATATTCATGATTTATTGAGTAATTTAAGCCAAATATAGTGCTATATACGAGAAAATTTAGTCCAATATTTTCCTATTAAAACAAATTTTTGGTCCTATAAAATCCTATAATTTCCAAAAAAATACTATTTATCCTATAAGGAATTTAAATTTTCGCCTGGGCTCCCTGTTTTCCAGAACTTTGAAAGTTCATTGCCAAAATATTAAAGGAAAATGTAATTCTGAAATTAAATGAAACCGACATTTTTGGACTAATATTGGATAGCTCGACCGATCGTTCGATGGATAATCATGAAATCGTGCATGTTACTTACACAAGTGAGAAAAATGATTCCACCTTGGACTTACGGAAAGTGGCTGTGCTATGGACATTTTCAACTCTTTGACGAAGTTTTTCGATGATCATGGAATCAAGGAACCGTATAAGAAATCGTGCACGATAACCACTGATGGAGCCTCAGTTTACTGGGGAAAAGATAACGGATTATTGAAAATTTTGAGGAATCATTGCAACCATCTGATTTCCATCCAGTGCTTGGCCCACAAATTGGAACTGTGTGTCAAGCAGGCTCTTGAAAGAATTAATAACAAGAGCTTTAAAAACTGCATTGAAACGATTACCAAGCAATTCAGTTACTACACTAAGTCGCCTAAAAAACCAAGGAACTTAAAACCACCGCTGCTGAGTTTGAAGAAGTGTTGAAATTTTTCTCATTGGCTAGAACGAAATGGGTAATGCACCATCACAGAGCTCTTACCACTGTTTTTAAGAATTTTACGCTCTTGCAAAACATTTGGAGAAAATTTTAAACACCGACAAGAAAAAAGATGAAAGAGAAAAGCCAAGAAGCATTTCAATGCCATAACCAGTTTATCATTCCATTCATCTTTGGCATTCTACGCAGATAGCTACCATTTACTAGGTTTGACCTCTGAAAGGCTTCAGTCGATTGAAATTCTTCCCTATGAAGCACTTTCGGAACTTGACAGTTTAGCATCATTGGTCTTAAAGTTGGGTGAAAAAGGAGGTCAATACGTGAAGAGTGTAACCAGTGTACAATTTAGATTTACAAAACTCGGTCATGTTTTTAGAAGAAATAAAGACTGACAAATAAATTGGCGTCTAACATCACAGAAATGGTTCAAAATAGAAATTATGAACCTTAAAGTACTTGATCCAAAAACTTGGCCATCAATTAATCTCACTGATTCTACTGACTGGGAGAACTTCGGAGAACAACAGATAATTGCATTGAAAGAACTTGTGAAAAATTTAATTTCTTGTTACAAAGATGATCAGCTATTTCAAGAGTGGAAAAACTTCAAGAAAGTTGTTCAACACACTTTTCCATCAAGCTCCAAAAGTAACATACGCAATTTACACACTCACTACTTTAAACTTCATGGTGAAGCACCAAGAATTCAAGGATTGCTTACTTTGTTCCGAGTAATGTTCCTAATATCTCCCACCTCAGCTGAGGCTGAACGTGGGTTCAGCATAATGAATGATTTTAAAAGACAAAAACGATCTGCATTAACTACTGAACATCTAGAGAATACTATGTCTGTAAGACAACTTGGCCCACCAATTAAAGATTTTAATCCCAAGGATTCTATGGAAGTTTGGTTGAATAGCAAAACCAGACGACCACACAAACTAAAACGTCGAATTTCAAAAGCAGCTGCAAGTCTACACGCTTCAAGTTCCGAAACAGAAAAAGAGTTAGACTGTGATAAAGACTGTGATAAAGACTGTGATCCAACACCAGTGGCAATAAACTTGTTTTTGCGGAACGGGACATTTGGGCGCCGACACTTAGGCGCCGGTCATTTAGGCACCGCGACAATTTGGCACCGAGAAGTTTAGGCTCCGCGACAATTTGGCACCGAGACATTTAGGCTCCGCGACAATTTGGCACCGAGACATTTAGGCTCCGCGACAATTTGGCACCGAGACATTTAGGCTCCGCGACAATTTGACACCGAGACATTTAGGCTCCGCGACAATTTGGCGCCGAGACATTGCCGTAAAATTTTCGTGAAAGATTTGAGATATTTAATAAGGGAACAAGACAAGTACTTTTAGGCTTATATTCTTTTTATTCAACTGATATCAGAGTTCAACCATGTTGTTGTTTATCTTCATTGACTTCCCAAAATAATATGCCTTTTCCAAAATGTTGTTGTTTATCTTCATTGACTTTCCAAAATAATATGCCTTTTCCAAAATGTTGTTGTTTATCTTCATTGACTTCCCTAAATAATATGGCTTTTCCAAAATATTGTTGTTTATCTTCATTGACTTCCCAAAATAATATGCCTTTTCCAAGATATTGTTGTTTATCTTCAATGACTTTGTGGCCGTCTTTTTGATTTTGGCCACTCTAAATTGTTTTTGTCCCGGTGTTAATTGGAGTGGTGTTGTTAATTCGATTTTTTCTATTGGGAGAGCTAATTTCGGCGGACTGAAACACCGCGGATTCGAGTGTTTTCGGCTAACTATCGTCGTTGTATTTCACGAACTAAAAATAATTACGAGTCGTTTTACTAAAAATTGTCTTTATTTATTCTAAAATTCTAAACTAGTAGTTGTTGACCGCGCGGCTTCTAAAAGTTGACTGATATTACAATAATTTTTTCTTCGTGAGCAAGAGACGCCCCCTTCTCTGTAGGCATTATGTTTGTTTTTTGTTGACAATTTTAAATCTTATCAGTATACAATGTTCATTTTTTACAGTTTCGTTTTAATCGCGAATGACAGTTATTTCAGCTTTATTATTACACTTTTCTTTTACTCCATACTAGGTCTATTAATTTTTTATTATAGGCTAAAGCGTTAGGGTTTTTACAGACTTCCCTAAATAATATGGCTTTTACAAAATATTGTTGTTTATCTTCATTGACTTCCCAAAATAATATGCCTTTTCCAAATTATTGTTGTTTATCTTCATTGTCTTCCCAAAATAATATGCCTTTTCCAAATTATATCTGTTTATCTTCATTGTCTTCCCAAAATAATATGCCGTTTCCAAATTATTGTTTATCTTCTTTGACTTCAAATATTGTTGTTTATCTTCTTTGACTACCCAAAATAATATGCCTTTTTCGAAATATTTTGTTGTTCATGTTCTTTGACTTCCTGAAATAATATGCCTTTTCCAAAATATTTTTGTTTATTTTCGTTGACTTCCCAACTTAGGTTAGGTTATGTTTTTTTATTATTTTAGGATATGTTTTGTAAAAACAGGTAAGGTTTCGTGTCCTTTAATGGGGATTGCGAAAAAAGTCATGCAGTGACGCACAGGGACAATACACGGGTTGCCAAATTGAGAGGTCATTACGGATTTTTAGAAGAAATAGTGGAAAAATTATTGGCACGTAAATGTCTCGACGACTAAATTTCGCGGAGCCTCAATGTCACGGCGCCTAATTGTCTTGGCGGCTAAATGGCGGCGCCTAAATAACCAGCGCCTAAGTGGCGGCGCCTAAATGTCACGGACCGGTTAGTGGAGTAGTTGATTGAAAGTTAGATTAGTTTAGAGATTAGTGATTTTAGTATAGCGATACCACCATATTGAATTATGCCGGAAACTAGATCCGGGGTTTCCGCTAATAATGGTGAAGGCGTTAGTCCGGAGACCCGGCTCAGTAAATGAGCCAACTTATTAGTGATGCCTTGCGTCAAGCCTTTCAAGGTTTTGTCTCAGGTAGTTGGGTAGCTAGTGTTAGGAAATCCAACGCAAACACCTCAGGTAAGGTTGCGAGTAGACGCTCCAACCTATTTAGGACCCGCAGATGAGAAATCTCCGATGGATGTACTCGAGGCTCTTCTGCGGTATCAATCAGCGACCGGGTATAGTTTTAAGGATATCCTTTTTCACGTGATCCCTTTGTCTTTACAAGGGCCGGCCGATCGTTGGTTTAAATTTGTAGGGGGTTCAGCCGCTTTCAAAAACCTTTCGGAATTCCGAGATTGTTTTAGAAAAGAGTATCACGCTACTGATTACTCTAGGCACATTCAAATTGAGTTGGATAACCGAACTCAAGGCGAGAATGAACCGCTGACTCAGTACATCCATTGCTTATTCACGCCGATTAGAAACACCGGAGTCTGAGCGGGTACAAGTTCAGCGCGTTCTACGGCAGTGTCATCCGACTTACCGTAGAATGTTAAGGGGCCAAGCTTTCGCTACCCTAGCTGAATTGGCCGAGGAGGCTAAGATTATTCAATCTGATCTCCTGGCCGGGGTTATGTACAGACCCCCACCGTCAATGGCGGAGTCTTTAGAGCCTGGTCTGGCATATGGGGCAGGTATTGCGATTCAGCAATCGCTTCAATCGGTTAACAATGCCCGCAGTATGTCAGTTTCCTCAAATGTAAACGCATTTGCGGAAAATCAGGTGGGAATAGGTTTAGGAACCTTAGATCCGTACTCTTATTTTAGAGTATGTATATCTTAAAGGATTTGCTATTTGTAAAGAAGATAAAAATCAATTTCCACAATAGTTTAATAAACGTTTTTTATTCAAAATCTACGAGTATCTTCATAGCTTGCCACTGCATCATCTTTGTTGGGTTTTAAATAATTAGCAGTTAACTGTTCCGCTGTTTCACCTAACTCCATGGGGGATCTTTCATTCCCTTTTTCATAGGTTTCTGCCATGGCTGATATATTTACCATTTCCATTAGACTTTCAACATATTCTAAAATATTTTCCCATCAATTATTTTAATTTTTAATTACGTGTAGCTATATTTAATTATTTACCGTAGACTGATGCCGACATGATTGGTCTTACAGAATATTCCCCAGGTTTGAATTTCGGGAAAAAATACTCCATCTGCGTTTCCCATTCTTAGTTGTAGCTTGTAATTTATTTGTATTTTCATTGTGGTGGAGTGTTGCTAATAAGAGTCTACAAAAAATGTTTGTGATTAATACATTTACTTTCCAAGATTTGATTTGTACTTGCCGAGTTCTCAATCCATGAAAAGAATAATACGTATGTTTAGGCGCAAATTGCATGATTACAGTGTGGAAGTCTTCGACTGTTGATGTTTGGCATAGCCATGCCTGTTGACCAATGCCCTTTTTGAGGTCCTTAACAATAGTTAACAAAGCCATATATGGCTGAGTCATTGACGTCAACCACTTCCTCGGCTTCTCTCCAATCAACTCTAAATGAACACAAGCCTCAAAGAGATCTAAAGCCTCGAAATTCAGCGACTCAAGGCCTTTCTGTGGTTTTGTCCATTTCAATTTCTCCTCTGCCACTTTTGATTCCATTTGCAAGTTAGTCAAAGCCTGAATTTCGAATAAAATTTAAAATGTAGAAAAACATTATCTAATTCACCGAAAGGTTCAAATATGAATGTGAATCTTACGCCAATGTGATATATTCGCTGAATATTTTGTCCTCTTTTGCAATCGAGTTAGGTATTCCGAAATACAAATATTCTGAACGAATTTTGGACGAGTAGAAATCCTTAAATTATGATTGGTTCTTTTTGAGGATGCGCTCGTTGTAGGATATCGCGTTAAAAACTTTTAGGCCATTTGCGATGAGTACATTTGGCCTCTCTGCTGTAAACATGGAGTATAAAAATCTTCGGCTTAGAGCGGGCCAGAATATCGATGTTTTCGAAACATTCTTGAACCATTTCAAGATTTTTCTATCTCGTTCAGTCTGTAATATGTAACGTCGGCTATATATATATATATATATATACCATTACCTTAGCTAGTTAGAAAACATGAATACTGTACTACATTAGCACATACGAAACTAACACGCCCCCTCACCCCAACCGCGAATGGACAAGATAATCCACAGAATTTTGGTTAATCAGTTATTCATGGATAATAATCAGTGAATTATTCGTGATTACATTTCATTAATCATAGACTTCCAGTGGATTATTTCAAATTATGAATAAAGATAAAACAAACAGATATTATCCTATCCAAATGCCGACCACTAGTTAGAACGGATATAGGTTTGGACATGATAAACAAGTCGGCAAATTTCCATAAAACACGGGCAGAAATGTTTAAATTGTTTATCAAGTACGTGTTTAGAGAGAACGGGGACATGACCAAATGGTATCGACCTTTCTCGTAAGGACGTGTCTTTAATTAAAAACAGTGCATTTCTTTTCATACGCATTGAACACTTAAATTAAGTAACCTTTGGAATTAAGAAGTAGGCCTAATATGAAAAACTTGGCGTTACAAATAATGAAAATGAGGATCAAAGCTGTGGATAAGTCACCGTAACTATTACTTAAAATCTAAGATGTTTTTACTTTAGCGGCGTTCATTCCCAAACTGTACGTACTTCGTTTTACGGTAAAATACAATTTTGTCTTTAAATGAATTATTATAAAAGACAAATACGTAGTTTTGATTTTAATTCCATCTAAAACTAAAGATTCGCCTTATAAATTCCATTTCTGCAATGTTGCATTTGAATTAAATGTTCTGGATTTATGAAGAAAAACTGAAATGTTCTAAGTCCTTATTTGTTCCAGAAAATTTCTGTCGTGATCTTATGCATAACTTAGAATTACTGGAGTTGGTTGATCTTGTAGCAGGGGTGATTGATCTACAATCCTGCGTAATCAATACTTTGAACATACATGCCCCCATAATTTCAAAACGAAAATGCATAAATAGTCCTCCTTGGCTAAGTAATGAAATAAAAAACACTATGCACCTTAGGGATATAGCGAAAAGGAAATCAAATAATGAAATGAAATGAAATGGAAGTTTATTGTGCATAAAAATAACTCATACGAGTTAACGAGAATATACACATACATATCTATTATCAAAAAGTACAAATTAATCAAGTTCAGTCATAAGATTGAGGATTAGGTAGTCCATGTCAAAGAAAGAACTAAGCCTTTGGTTAGCTGTGTAAAGATCAATTAACTAATTAAGAAAGACCAATTGATTAAGAATAAGTGAAACAATTCCGGTGTGATTTAAATTTAGATAGTCAAAAGGAAACCTAGCAAAAGTCCGCAGGTAAGTACAAATCAAAACAATTGAGTCTAATATGCTAAGTAACAGAATTTTAAGGCAATGTTTCAACAAATAAAATGAAGTACAAAATCAACAATAGTAACACAAATAAGGCTCGAGGTAAGGGTTGTTCAGTCTGATTCAGTGGAATTGTCAATATTGTTAGCGTCAGTAAGTTCCGTGAGATGCTTTTGAGCATCGTTAAATTTGCCATAAAACGGTTTAAGGACACATCCAACTGGCCAAATAGAAGGGTCGCACAGGCTTTCGAATTCCTCAGCATCACAGCTGACGTGGAACGAGGAATGATCAGCATCGGGATTCTTTGTCTTCAAGCGGTGACAATGAGCCGATGAGATGTTATGGCGATCCACAAGTATTGTAGTCAGCGCCTCTGAAAGGATAGACACCTCCAACCGACTGACAAAGATAGCTTTACGAACAGGCCGTCTTTTAGCCACCTTTATCCAGCCGTCGTCCGAAGATCCTGTTTTAACAGGCGTATCTTTGCGCTTATTGGATTGAGCGCCAAAGGAGCGAGATATTGCTGCGGGAGCGGCAATCAATTTGGCTTTTTTTTGGCCGTGCTTTCGGTTGCTCGTCAACTGTTGTTGTTGCGGACAGTGACGCAACCGAAGGTTCAAGTAAAGGCGATTGGACGGTGCTTTTATCCAGAGCAACAGTCTGAGTGACCAGTGAACGAGCCTCTTTAAGCTCTGTGCGAAGGTTTTTGTTGTCCAACGCAATTTCAGCCACTTTGGCCTCTAAACGATCCATCTGCGACTTATAGGTACTAACCAAAGTCTGCAGGGAGTCTATTTTGGTCAATAGAAGATCCAAAACAGAATCCTTGTCCCTTGTTAAACTTCCAACACTGAGCAGATGGTTTAAAGTGTTGGCGAGTTCATCCATCGAAACGAAATCCGTTGAGGTGGGTTTCGAAACAACATTAGGCAAGCTGGCAGCTGTGCTCGATCTAGTCGTCCTAGCAGGTGGCTTGGAAGCCGAAAAAACCTCACACGCAATGCCCGAAGAGTAACACCGAAAGTGTAGAGGTTTATCACAAGTGGAAGAGCAGCGACATAGTCGCTGGATTTCCGTGATTGGTTTCTTGCAAACGAAACAAGTAACCATCATCAATTGACGGGTTAGAACCGCGAAACGGAGTCAAACGAGCGAGTGAAGCAGACGACGCGAAAATTTAGTTACGTCTAAAATTGTCCATACATATATACCCCGACAGCGTTACGGCGGAAATTCCGGCCGCAATTGTGTAAGAGCGATGTAAGCAAGTTGTTTGTGATCGAAAAGTGCATAAAACTCGTTCAAAACTGGCAATAAAAGTCCATATACCTTAAGCGGAATGCTTCATAATGACGAGTTGATAAAAAACCGCATTAAAATCGATTGAAAAACCGACCAACGGGCAACTTCAGCGCGGAGCACGTCGTCCACAGTAGTACATCCGATACCGGCACTATTTAAGACACTATTTAAAGAAGAATATAGATACTATAGAAATCTGGTAGTCAAACTAATTCAAATGACTAAAAAGTTTTACTTTCAAGACAAATAAATGAAATGAAATATAGTAAAACCTCATATAAAGGAGAAAACTAAGACAATTTCTAATTTAAGATATAATAATGTGGAGTATAATAATTTCGCAGATAACCACGAAATTGAATGAGCATTTCACAATAAATCAAAGCACCTGTAAAAATATGGCATATGATATAAGTTTACCAAATACACTTTGCCCAACAACATTTGACTTATCTGAGATTTCTGAGGACATAGTGTTTAAACAATTAAAAAGCCTAAGATCGACTAAAGCCGCTGGAACAGATAGTTTAACATGTATGTACGTTGACAAAGGGACTATCCATAATACTTGCACCATATCTAACCAAACTTATAAAATTTATCGATTCGAAGTCATACCTTCCCATCAAAGTGGAAAGAAGCTAGAGTAATACCTTTATTCAAAAAAGGAGATCGAGCAGACCCAAATAATTATAGAGGTATTTCTATCTTGCCGGGTCTGTCTAAGATATTGGAAAAATGTGTATTTGAACAACTAATTAACTATGTTATATCTAATAATTTGCTGTACGAAATGCAAGCTGGATTTTTACCAGGTCATTCTACAACCACTTGCGTTATGAATCTATTTGAAAACACATTAGAATCTTTGGATAGGGAAATGTATGTGGGTATAGTCTTTGTGGACTTATCAAAAGCTTTCGACTGTGTAAACCATGAGATATTGCTTAAAGACCTAGAGAAATGTGGCCTAAATGAAAATGCGATTAGTGGTCGGCGTTTGGACAAGATAATCCACAGAATTTTGGTTAATCAGTTATTCATGGATAATAATCAGATAATTATTCGTGATTACATTGCATTAATCATAGACTTCTCGTGGATAATTTCAAATTATGAATAAAGATAAAACAAACAGATATCATCCTATCCAAATGCCGACCACTAAATGCGATGAGATGGTTTAAATCCTACCTCACAGAAAGAACTCAATCAGTCTCAATTGGTAATGTCAATTCGAGTACTATGAAGATAACTATGGGAGTGCCTCAAGGCAGTATTTTGGGTCCATTACTTTTTAATATTTATACAACAAATAACCACAGGTGTTAACAATTCTCAAAATCTTTCGAATATGCTGATGACACTGCAATCCTCGATGCGTCTCCTAATGTGAATAACTTAATTGTCAGATTAGAATCGGATGTGATATTATTGAAAAAAATCTTGGCAGAAAGGGTTCTTATTTTTAATGAAACAAAAACAGTGTTCATGATCCTAGAACCTAAAAAATTTAAAAATACTACAATTAATATAACAAAATTGGGATCCTTAAACATAAAGAGAGTCAATTCATATAAATATATAGGAACTATATTAACGACAACCTCTCATTGATTGACAATATTGAGTACGCCTTAAACAAATTAAACCAGAGATTGTGGTTAGTCAACCCAATATTTAAATGCATGAACTTGCACGGCAAGATTCTCCTACATATGGCTATTATACAGCCCATCTTCAACTATGGTAATCTGTTTTACAATATAGGTCCAAAAATACTTAACTAAATTACAAAGAATACACAACAAATGCGCTAAATTAATTCTATTAAAGGAAAAGAGAACATCAGCCACGGAGGCTCGAAATACTCTTAGTTGGCTGACATAAGAACAAGATTATGAATTCCACCTGTTAATATTAATGTATAAAATTTTTAATAACCAACTTCCAAGGTATATTCTGGAAATGTTTCAAAAGGTTAATCATACCCATAGTACTAGAACTAATAATTACAATTTTTCTCTGCCTGCTAAATTATCATGTCTTGGTTTAAAAAGCCTTAAAGTAAGAGGTATACAACTATGCAATACTCTGCCTTTAAAAATTAAGACTCTTAACTCGCTAAATGAATTCAAAAAGAACGTCAAATTGCACATACTTAACATGTAACTTATCTTTTTTTTGTCATTTTTGTACTCTTATTTTTAAGTTATACAAATTTAATTTATTTGTACAATAGGACTCCTCTCTAAATCAGTTTTAACTGAGTAGGAATATCCTAATAAATGAAAGCTTTAATAATAATAATATTGCAGGTATTCAAAAGTAGAATTTTCTTCTTTTGAGTACCTGGATTTCTACTTTTCTATCACTTTGCAGACCTGTAACATGTTTATAAAAAAGGTCAAATTACAGTTTTAAATTAGCAGTTGCATTTCTACTTTTCCATCACTTTTTCAGACCTGTAAAATGTTTATAAATGAGGTCAAATTGCAGTTTTAAATTAGCAGCTCGATTTCTATTATTCCATCACTTTTGCAGACCTGAACATGTCTATAAATGTGGTCAAATTTCAGTTTTAAACTAGCAGCTGGTATTACTACTTTTGCTTAGTGTTTGCAGAATTGCGCTGCATATTTCTTCCAGGCTAGACAGTTAACAGTTAACAAACAGAAAATGTAGAAACGGCAGTCAATTTGCAGTTGATATTTTTGAGCTGTAAAAATGTAGCCTTAATGTTTACATATTACAGCGTGGAAGCGATAAAAAAGCGCGTATGCAGATGAATTACAGCTTAATCTTTTAGTACGGGGCACTTCATGTTACCCATTAAGTATTCTGATATTGACTTCTTATCTCCGTTATGGACTTTAAGAACCTCTCAGTTTTGGCATGTTCCGACGTAATGGAAATTAGTAACCTATAGGTATATACCTATATATATTATAGAGGCGGTAAGCTGCCTCATCTTAGAAGGCTACATAAACTTATATATTGCCTACATCGTATAATTTTATTCATACTATTATTATCATTTGAAATTGGAAGTTCTAAAATTTTTATTAATACAGTAATACCAGAAGTATATATTACTTCTCTTCGAGAGAATTGTACCATAAAGCGGGGTAAGTGTAACGTCACTCTTCACAACATCGGAACATTTAGAGCAAGGTTACTAAACCGAGTCACATACACGATAAATAGTTTAGAGAGCTGCAAAATGAAAATATTAAACTCCAACTCCTTCCAACTCCAAGGCAATACGCAACAATGACTCCAATTCCTCCCAATGCCATAATCAAAAGTTTGAACTTCGCAGAACTCCGCCAAGCGAAATGTAAAACTCCTCCCAACTCTTTCCATGAAAATTAAAATTTCTTAAACTCCTCCCAACTCCTTCCATGAAAAATAAAATTTCTTAAACTCCTCCCAATTTCTTCCATGAAAATTTCTTAAACTCCTCCCAATTCCTTCCATGAAAATTAAAATTTCTTAAACTCCTAGCTTCGTCCTTAAAATCTTTCTAGTTTCTAGTCTTTGGAAGATTTCTTCACTCTTTAGAATTGGAAAAAAAGAAAGTTGTAGCTCATTAATTTTCTTTCAAATTTGGCCTGAGTACTTATAAATTATGACTTTCAAATAAGGAATAATATTTACTCATAAAATTCTTCTAGACATTAAAACTTAAGATTTTGGGGAAAAAGGCGCTACGCGTTGTCGTTGAGTCATATTTTACGCTTATTTTCTTAAATTCGCTATTTAATTAAAATCGGACTGATTCGCTTCGCAACTGCTATTTTGAAGGACAAGGCCACGAACTTCACGATTCAAGAAATACTAACACTAGAGTCCATTCTGTTATTAGTTGTGCCTGCCAATATGCCTACTGCCTTACTTTAATATGCCTCAAATCTAGAAAGGAGACTCGTGTCAATGGGTTTAAGAGAAAAGGAAAGCGCCCGCGGCCCCATTGTGTGAGAGACACACTGATGGGACGTGTCACGGTGCGTTACGGGTAAAAAAAGAATTCCGTACGAAGCTTCTGAAGACAAACAACGCTAAAGTCCGCTTTTAAATTGGAGCCCTACCACTTACCAGACTTAAGTATTCCAACTCCGTAGATATGCATGTTTTAAGATAATTTTCCAATGCCTCCCAACTCCGCAATTATAATTATCATTATTCCCATTGCCTCCCAACTCCGCACACGAAAACTTCCAATGCCACCCAACTTCAATTTTATCTCAGAAAAACATTTCCAACTCCTGGAGTTCCCATCGCTTAAACGCGGAACCCAGCGGGTTTCGGAGTTCTTCCACGGAGTTGCAGCTCTCTAATATAGTTCCCTCATCATTCATCTATAAATGGCAAGTTTAACGATTTTCGAGAAACAAACAACACTCAGTTTCTTTTTATCATGAAAGGCACCGAGAACCATTAAATACGCTTTTGAGCTATATTATTTTATGCCAATTATACGACGTTGTCCTCTATCGTTTTGTTTAGGCTACAAACCTAGAAATGTCTATAGCACAAAACTAAGCGAAACTCGAAGTGTGGTAATACACATAATGAACCGCGTTTTCTACAAAACATTTCTTGCCGAAATTATGATTTATGGTAATTGGCATTATTGCTATATACCTTAATGACTGAGTTACGTGAAATGAATGTATTCAAGTGGCGCGTGGTTCGAAAGAAGACTAAAAAACAAAGTCATGTCGCTTTGGCAATGAGTTCTGGCAAAATTCACTTTTGAAAGAGTACAGTTTTCATCTCTTCAAAGAGATCAATAAAAATAATTAGGGCAATACACAAGTCTCTTTGCGTGAGTTCATTGGCGAGCGAATAATTCGTTGCTTTGAAGGAATTCACAGATGTCGGCCGCCACTGCTAAATATGAAAAACTGTTTCCCGATAGATACTTCAAGTACAAGTGAGTACTTGTTGAACGTAATCGAGAATATCAGAGCCTTTAAACAATATTTTCTCTTACAACAGATTTACGGAACCAGCTTTTATCAAGTTCGGAATGCTTGAGGTATAAAAAAAATGTATTTATGATTCAAATGGCGTTTCAATAATTCTGGTTTTATAAAATTATCCTTCCTAGGAGTTGGATTTACTCCCGCTACAAAAAGAAAAAAATGTATGATGCCATTGGATATGGAACTATCATTCATAATTTTACGTAAACGGCTGAAATTGTTTGAAAAATAGTTGACGTTTTAAAGATAGTATTTTCTTCAATATAGCCCTGTTTACGAACCGATCAGCGCAATGGATGTAATAGCTGCTTCAATAAATCTTCTATCAAAGTTTCAAGTAGGAGTAATAATCTAACGCGAGGACAGGAGATGCAGCTTCGCGGCAGAATAGACAACATATTTATCTTTGTGCTTTTGAAGAACGCGTCGTCTGCTACTCATTCTGGAGTGAGATATTGAAGAAAAACTTGAAATATGTAAACTTCAAGCACAGACTCAAGCAGTGCAACCGTGTTAGGGGAAATACCTGTCGCATTCCCGAATGCAATAGCTACACATTTTCAAATAAAAATATAAGTTTTCATCGGTTTCCCAAAGAAGAACCCGTTAAAAACTGGATTTTTGGCATGGCGCGACCGATTTTTTTAACCGACGGTGGCGCGAGCAGCTTGCCTCGTGAAGCGCGTGGTCGGGTGCGCTATGCCAGAAATTTTCTATCAAAGTTTCCCCTCTTCTCTCGTGTCGGGGGGGAAACCACGAAGAGAGAAATTTATTGAAAGAGCTATAGCCATATCCAAGGGTGGAGAATTACCAGCCGTAAGTTAGAGTTTCAACATCCTAGTAGATTGTAAGGCGTTGATCATACCTCTTAGAGGCATTATCTAGATCACTGCTGAAAACACTGTGGTCATTAGTTTGTATTCAGTTTTCTGAGGTATTTTCAGACTTTGGACATTATACTGGCTCCAGTGGATATTTCCACTTTAAGCAAGGTGAAAGGACTTATTTCCTGTGGTTTTTACGACTTCACCGAGACAATCATATTGTCAGGGGCACCAAAATTGACACTGTCATCTTTGCTCTCATTCTTGTCAATGGATTTGATGGTACATCTGGTCAAGATTCGCGTACGTGCAACTCCAAAATCATCTAATTGATTACATTTCCAGTCTGGTGTCGGCATTTGCTTTTTCGCCAATGTTACATCATTTTTATTGACTCACAAATTGTGGCACGCCATCCTAACAAAGCGAAGAAGTAACTTCAATCAAGTGGCATAGGGGCTAGCCACCACCCCTCTATGCATTGTAAAGGCGTTAGATAAGTGGCAATAAGTGGCAATAAGTCGCAAGATGACTTGGTCCAATTAGCTAGCTGAACTTTAATCAAGCGATATCCGATAGTTTTATGGGACGTCTTTTCCGTATTTTTCTATGAACGTAAGTAATTTCACCTCTCAAAAATCGTAGTAATTTGAGAAAGACATTTTATCTATCGTGTTACGCAGCGTACCTTGGTCAATTGGATCATATTTCCGAGGGTCTAGCGTACGCTTCTTGGGTAATTGGCGTCACCTTTATCGGGTTCCTCATGAGTTGTTTCCTACAGTCGGAGTTCTTCAGTGAAAAATATTCATTCATCGAAACGATCGAAGATCTTCAATACATGCAGAGTCACGCCAATGTTCAACCACTTATGATCAAAGACGGATCTTTCGTGAAAATTTCCAAAAAAGGGTAATCGATATCCATTCATAAGTTGTTCACGGCAAACTAACTTGGTTTTGATTATTATTCAGAATGCTCCTTTTTTTCGAGACGAAAGCGTTTAATTATTTTGATTTCCCAGGGGATTACGCCTTGGATTTCATCAAATGGGAACGTCCAATTAAGACCGCGTCAGACCTAACTTTATTCGCCGTTTGTAGCGTCTTTTACCTCACTTTATCGGCATTAACAGTTTGCGCCGCCATGTTGTTCTTTGAAATAATTCTCGGCTGGAAGAAATATAGATACGATTAATCGGCAAATCAATCAATCAAAACGTCTTACAAAAAGTACACCTTGTTGATTTCGAAATAATGACAAATATTTACAAACGACATAAAATCTCACAACTTTTAACCGAACATTGAAAACAACTTTGTTATATTCAAATGTCCGTCAAGCACAAATCTGCGATAAAATTTATGGTGAAGACTCGAGTAAAGATAGAAAATACAGCGATATAAATTAACCATGATTATTTTGTTGTTTTTGCTTTGGTAATACTTTGTAAACAAACACATTTTATTAAACACGGTTTAAACATCTCGTAGCTTTTATCTCATCAATAAAACGTAACCTTAACTACAATGATGTGATTATTGAAGACAAAATTATCTTTCGAAAATTGAAGGGGTTATCTCAATTCGTAGAGATAATTAAGACACATGTCTTTGCCCGGTGGTGGTTTTAAAGGACTATATCGTTTCCCTGAATTCTACCTACATAGAAAAGTATTTAGAGATCCCATTGTAATCAATCAATTCCATAGCGTTTCATAGCTAAGTTTAATCTGCTTTTGGTTAAGTTGATTCGTGTCGAGCCTCATGATTAGTTTCTCTTCTTCGCACGCTAAACGCAATTAATTTCAAAATTATTTTTCCGCAAGACTACTTTCGAATTATCAACAAATAAATTCATAAACCTTGTAACTAAATGATGCGTTTAACGATTTTTGGCAAACCAACACAAACACAATTCCTGTTTTTCCTGAAAGACACTGAGAACCATTAAATAAGCCTTGGAGGTATATTACTTCAAAGTAATCATACGACGTTGTTTTCTATGGTTTTGTTTAGGCTACAAAAGCTAGTCAGTTATATAGCAGAAAAGTAAGCGAAAAGGGAAGTGAGTAAATACACATAATGAAAGGTGTTTTCAACAAAACATTTCCTGCCGAAATTATGATTTAGGGTAATTGGCATTATTGCTGTAAACGTTAGCGACTGAGTTACGGTTAACAAGCGTATTCATGTGGCGCTTGGTTCGGAAGAAGACCAAATAAAGCCATATCGCTTTGGAAACGGATTTTGGCAAAGTTTGATAACTACAACAATAATTCACTTTTCAAAAGCGTACATTTTTAATCTCCTCAAGGAGATCAGTATAAGTAATTAGAAGAATTCATTTGTTTCTTTGGGTTAAGTCTCGCGAGAGTTGATTGGCGAGCAAATCATTAGTTGCGTAGAAGGAATTCAAAGATGTCGGTCGCCACTGCTAAATATGAAAAACTGTTTCCCGATAGATACTTCAAGTACAAGTGAGTACTTATTGAACGTAACCGAGAATATCAGGGCCTTTAAACAATATTTTCTCTTACAACAGATTTACAGAAACAGCTATTATAAAGTACGGAATTCTTGAGGTATATATAAAAGTGAATTAATGATTCAAATGACGTTTTAATAATTCTGGTTTTTTAAAAAATTATCTTTGCTAGGAGTTGGGTTCACTTCCGCTACAAAAGAAAAAATGTTAAGATGCCATCGGGTACGGGACTTTGATTCACAATTTTTCGTAATTGGTTAAAATGGTTTGAAAATTAGTTGACGTTTGCAAGATAATATTTCGTTCAATAGCCCTATTTACAAAAATATCGGCACCTTTGACGTCATTGACATTACCAAGGGTGGAGAGTTACCAACCGTTAGTTACAGAGTTTCAACATCCCCTTTCATTGTAGGGGTTTAGGCGTTATCTAGATCAATGGTAAACCACACTAAGAAAATAAGTTATTATTCAGTTTCGTGACGCATTTTCAGAATTTGGACGTTGTAGTTGCTCCATTGGATATGTTCACTTTAAGCAAAGTGAAACGGTTTATTTCCAGTGGCTTTTACGACTTCATCGAGACGATCATATTGTCAGCGGCACCTACATTTTCACTGTCAACTTCGCTCTCATTCTTGTCGATGGATTTGATGGTACATCTGGTCCAGATCCGCGTATGTGTAACTCCAAACTTATAATCGAATACATTTCCAGTCTGTTGTCGGTATTTGTCTTTTCGCCATTGTACATTACTATTATTGACTCACAAATTGTGGTACGCCATCCTAACAAAGTCAAGAAGTAACTTCAATTAAATAATCAAGCGATATCTGATAGTTTTATGGGATATCTTTTCCATATTTCTCTTTGAACGTAAGTAAATTAAACTCTCAAAAATCTCAGTAATTTGGGAAATACATTTTGTCTCTCGTGTCAAGCAGTGTACTCTCGTCGATTGGATCATATTTCCGATCGTCTCGCCTACGCTTTTTACATGCAGAGTCATGCCAATGTTCAATCACTTATGATGAACACCCAATTAAGACCGCGTCGGACCTAACGTTATTCGCCGTTTGTAGTGTCTTTTACCTGACTTTATCGGCTTTAACCGTTTGCGTCGCAATGTTGTTCGTTGAAATAATCCTCGGCTGGAAGAAATATAAAATCGATTAAAGGGAAAATCAAGAAATAAAAACGTTTTACATAGGGATAAACCGGTACCGATACCATAACGTACTCGGGGTTTCCCGATAGTATCGGATCGGTTGGTTAAATCTGATACTAAACCGATAAAGTACACCTTATTTATTTCGAAATAATAATAAATATTTACAAACGACATAAAATCTTACAACTTTCAAATGAACATTGAAAACACATGATTCCATTCCATTTACCTAAATTCAAATATCCGTCAGCAAAGAACATGATCTATGTGATGAACAAATCTACAATAAAACTATCGTGACGACTAAAGGCATAAAATACACCGATATGAGTTAAACATGACTATTTGTGGTTGTTGTTGTTGGTGTTTAGATAATTCTTGAAACATGACTATTTGTGGTTGTTGTTGTTGGTGTTTAGATAATTCTTGATTAGCAAATACTTTATAAAAAACGAGTTTTAAATATCCCGTGGATTTATCGCAGTAATAAAACGTAACCTAAACTATGATGATATAACTATTAAAGACTTATTAATCTTGCGAAAAATGTAGGTGTTGGAACAACAAGGTAATTTACTGAACCCATAGAGCTATTTCATATTTATACTACCAGGGATAGATTTAATTTTATAAGTATGAATGAAGAACAGTTCTTGTTTATAAAACGAGATCGTTTAATGTGTCAGTATGACAATACGATGATGATAATTACAATGTATGATTATAATGAGTTACAAATTTACGAAACAAAAGAAACAAATTAAATTAAGAATAAAAAAGTTAAGGTGTTGGCTTTTTTTAAATAGAAACAAAAGAGAAGGGGCAAAAAAGTTACTAGGGGGAAGGGTACCGGCTAACCGAAAAATCCCACGTGAAATTCCAGGGATTTTTAGAAAATCAGGATCATCACTCCCAGTGCGTAGAGTAGAAACTCTAGCAATGGTGAGGCGACGATGCCTGGAAACCAGGCGGTCAACAATATTTTCAAAGCCCAAGGGGTTCAGGGTATTGAGCGGGATGGAGCTATAAAACTCATGAAAGACGCGTTTTAGTAAGATTAAGGCTAGATTGCGAAAGTCATGATTCTTGCCTAAGGGAAGGAACCAGATATCAGCGTCATCATGAGCGTGAGGTCGAACCTCGTGAACCCAAAAAAGGACGCGAGATGAGACTGTCTCATAAAGCGGGCAAGTAGGACACATGTGAGCTAATGATCCAACACATGGACAGAACGGGCATGAAGGCGTGGCGTAATGGCATGGACATGGTACATACGTGAAGGGCAAGGTAAACTACCATGCATTAGGCGCCATTCTAGGGAGTTCTCCATTCGAGTGGTAAACTTAGAACGGCGTGACGTTTGCCATACACCAAATATGTTGAAACGAGGTAAGCGTGTTACCAAGGAAAGTGCGGAAAACGGTGTAGGGGGGTCAATGTTGTGGTGAACCATAGATTGGCAGATTGTCTTGGTGACTGTGAAATCTATTAGCGGGACAACATTTCGGCTAAAACGTAGGTTGGGTTTCAGATTAAAAATGGGTCACTAAATATGTACTTGTAAGCGTTTCTTTAAGTAATAGTAAGTAAAACACCAACCTTCGAAATATCTTCCAGGAGTAGCTGGAATGGACGTACTTTCACTTTAATTTTCTAGAAGAATAAATATAATTAAAAGAATATAAAGATTAGAGAGTATAAGTATCCTCTAAACGCATTCGTGTAGGTACATTCCACCTACACTTTGACCAATGAACTGTCAAAGTTACACTTACGCGTGTTGCCTATGCTTAGTTTGAAGTTCAACCATCACCTAAAGGCCTACATGTATCATTTAACATTGAATTGGTCCAATGCATTGTTGAATGATTAACAAAATATAATGTCCATCATTTAAAGCTGTACTTTTTAAGGTTTGGCAAACAGCTTCGTCGCCGATATGTACTTTAATTCGGCCCAAAATGTCCAATACTTTTGGATAATTAGGAGTCATGGACTTTTTTACCAGAGGCCCCAACCTCTCGTTTTCTTCTTCAGCAAACTTTTTGCTTTAAACGGTTGATTTTCTTTAGATTCGATTCAATTTTATCCTCAATCATTTTAACTTCGTTTAAATATTTTCTTTTGTTTTCTTCTAAAAAGGCGTTTTCATTTTCCAATGCATCTAATATGCTTGGAAGTTGGGAATAAGGGCCGTCTGCATTTATCTCTGGCATTTTCGAGATTCCTCCTATTTGCATTCCTCCTATTGCACATTTTTAAATAGTTTGATGGCATACACAAGGGCTTCGTCCATAATGCCTCCTTTTTGCAGGTGTTTTCGTAGCATCTCACCACGCTTTCGGGTAAAAGGTCGTGAAGATTAACTCGAATCCCTTGATCCCTTATATACTTGTTCCGTTGTTTTTTTTTTTAAAAACTTAAAATACTTACGAAGAAGCTTGACAATTTGGGCTACGATAGTGTAGATAAATGCTTTCCGTTGGAGTTCTTGTTCTTCGTTTAAGGAAAAAAGGATGGCAAATTTTTTTGCGAAATCAGAAATGGATTTAAACCGCAACTTCCTTTGATAAATCATATATTGAATCTTTAAAATTTCATAAAATATGACAATAAATAGCACTCGCTGATTTTCACGAAAAAATTCTTTTAGTGGGGAAATAGTTTTCTGAAAAATGTCTTTCCAAAAAATTCAATTTCTTTCTATTTTACAATATTCTTTATCAACTTTAGGCAGAACGGTGCCTGCAATTAAGCGTTACTGGATCCGAGATAAATTCCTGTCAAATTAAACAGATGAAAGATTCCTTCACTTTTTCCATAAATACCTGAACAATAAAGGTGGAACTTGTATGCAATGGACGCATTATTTATTTTTTCTTCTTCTTCTACTTTTAATTGTAATTGTCGCTTAAGACAACTTTGGCAAAAAGTGTTGCCACATGTTAGACTTACCGAATCGGTCACAAAGTTATGGCATATTGCGCATGTGAACTGTTGTTGTTCTTCGAGACCAATTAGGCAAATGTGTGGCTACATGTCAAAGATACCGGATCTTTATTCATAAATATACATATCGAGCACTGAAAGCGTTTAATTACTATTTCCATAAATACCTGAACAATGTACAAAGGTGAAAAAACCAGGCAATGGACTAAAAGGCTAGGCATAACGCGAGCGTTACTGGATCGCTGATAAAATCCTGGCAAAAACACACACGAAAGCTTCAATGACTCTTAAATTCCTGAAATGATAACAATGTATAAAGGTGTAAAAAATCGAGGTGGACCCCACAACCGGCATCGTTAACGAGACAATTTAAATTCGGTTTAATCGCGTTTTTGATACGTACATTTTCTTCTTCTTCTTTGTTCTCCAACGTTGCGTACCGAAGCCCAACAGATTTACCGCGCGGTACTTGGTTCGAAAATTTTAGAGGTATGTGTATGGAATATTATGGTTTAGACCCTGGTCACGCATTTACAAGCCCTGTATTTGCATAGGAAGCTGCTCTACGCATGAATATAGTTAAAATGGAGTTTCTAGACCCCGACATGCACCTTTTTATTGAGAAAAGAATTCGAGGTGGTGTTAGCATGATAAGTCATAGATACGCCAAAGCAAATAATCCGTATATTCCCGAAACATATGATACAGCTAAACCAAATAGCTATATTATGTACCTTGATGTACATAATTTTTATGGGCAAGTCATGGGAATGCCAATACCTATATCTAATTTTCAATGGGTTTCACACCATGATCTGCAACACTATACCAAGTCTCATATTTTAAACTGCCCAGATGATTCCCCTTGTGGGTGTATTTTAGAGGTGGATTTGGAATATCCTGAAGAGTTACATGAGGACCATAACGATTATCCACTAGCACCAGAGTCTATTAAAATTAGGGAACGCATGTCGGAACCCGACATTTGGGCGCCGACACTTAGGCGCCGGTCATTTAGGCACCGCCACTTAGGCGCCGGTCATTAAGGCACCGCCACTTAGGCGCCGCGACAATTAGCAGAATAATTTCCGTGAAAGATTTGAGATATTTAATAAAGGAACCAGACAAGAACTTTTATGATTATATTCTTTTTATTCAACTGTTATCAGAATTCAGCCATATTCTTATGAACGTTTCATGAAACTGACTTAAACGTTTTACTTATGCTTGTACTGCTTGTTTTATTATTCAATTGCCTTCAAAATTACATCATAAATTTCCTCGAAATACCAAGTAAGTATTCTAATATATCCCGATTCCCGAAATCCTGTACAATGCGAAAAATTTGATCGTCGAGGTTTTGGTACTTTTTCGATTCTTAGGAGGTGCTTTGCCCTTGGCTTATTGCGCATAGTCACAGTCTCGACCTTTCTGAGCCGTCTTTAGTCCAATTATAAATTTAAATAAAGACGGGTGGTCAACTTAAAATTCGGTTTGCAAACGTCTATGAGCCGCCTCTGCATAATTATTTATCCGGTCTTGCTTCTTAAGAGTACGTTCGTACACTGTCCACATTTCGGGTGGAAACATGGCAGGGCGACGACGAGTACTTCGGTTTCGATTTGAACGGCCAATATAGTAATCTTCGGACCAATCGATTACTGGTTGCAATTCGGGCAAGGCGTTTATCGACACGGCTTCTAGAGCATGGTTCAAGCGGTCTAGAGGAACGAAAGAGAGAGCGATGATCATACGACATTGCAAGGAAAACTCTGCTTCAGTGTGATAGCGCTTTATTAGACCCTGTTCTGACAGCTTCTTTCGTAGATTTTTCGTTGGATGAAAAAGGCAACGAAAGAGTTGGACATCCGGAAAAGTACTTTAAACGGCTTTCATTGCTCCAATTTCGAAATCCATTGAGATAGAGGATGGATTTAAAGCAGGCCATAGATGTTTAACCATTTTCCAAAACTGATCATATGTCTTGAAGGATTTATCCGGCAGAAGGGCATACAGAACAGAGAAGACGAAACCTCCTCTTTCCGCCATCACGACGTAAATCCGGACAAAAGGTGCCGGAGCTTGGAGAAACGTTCCATCCACAAAAAGGGTTTGCATTTTGTCACTCCATTTCTTAAACAAATCTTTGCCAAATATAATATTTCTGTTGGGATCATTCATACCTGAATCCTCCAGAAGAAACAGCTCCTTTTCCTCTTCGTCCAAATACTGGTATTTGATCGGAATTTGTATGGATTTTAAGTCCGTTGGTTGGGGAGCGACGTTTTGTTTCTGGTTTCTCGTACGTTGAATCATTCTTCTAACAGTATCGCGAGATATCATTTCAGCTAACACTGCAGTTGGGGCGTCCCTCGTGGCGATGTTAAATATATGTACCGGCGGTTCCTCAGTTTCTTCTGCACTCCGTTTTATTCCTGCTACAATCTTCTTTACCGCCGGGTTACTTTCGTGGTTGTGCTTGTTCAAAGATCGCATCACTTTTCCTTCAGCAATCGATGTGTGAATTCGAGCGGGACACTTTTCGTTCTTCTTGTCACACCGCCAAAAGCAAAATGAACCACACTTACTATGTTTGTCCAGAACATAACTATACCCTAAGTGAAGAAACTTATTCCTTTTGCGCGTTGAAAGCATCGCAATGGTAAGAGATAATGAGAAGCAAATCGCTATATATGGAAAATTAAAAAACATTAACCTTGGATTGAGATCATAAAAAATTTAAGGCAATAATAGATCTAAAATAGAGCGGAAAGAAAGGCTATTCGTTTATATGCCTTTACCAAATTATTGTTTATCTTCATTGACTTCCCAAAATAATATGCCTTTTCCAAAATATTGTTGTTCATCTTCATTGACTTCCCAAAATAATATGCCTTTTCCAAAATATTGTTGTTTATGTTCTTTGACTTCCTAAAATAGTATGCCTTTCCAAAATATTGTTGTTCATCTTCATTGACTTCCCAAAATAATATGCCTTTTCCAAAATATTGTTGTTTATTTTCATTGACTTCCCAAAATAATATGCCTTTTCCAAAATATTGTTGTTCATCTTCATTGACTTCCCAAAATAATATGCCTTTTCCAAATTACTGTTTATCTTTCCAGAATAATATGCCTTTTCCAAAATATTGTTGTTTATGTTCTTTGACTTCCTAAAATAATATGCCTTTTCCAAAATATTGTTGTTTATCTTCATTGACTTCCCAAAATAATATGCCTTTTCCAAAATATTGTTGTTCATCTTCATTGACTTCCCAAAATAATATGCCTTTTCCAAATTATTGTTTATCTTCCCAGAATAATATGTATTTTCCAAAATATTGTTGTTTATGTTCTTTGACTTCCTAAAATAATATGCCTTTTCCAAAATATTGTTGTTTATTTTCATTGACTTCCCAACTTAGGTTAGGTTATGTTTTCTTTATTATTTCAGGATATGTTTTTTTAAAACAGGTAAGGTTTCGTGTCCTTTAATGGGGATTGCGAACATAGTCATGCAGTGACGCTTAGGGACAATAAACGGGTTGCCAATTTGAGAGGTGATTACGGATTTTTAGAAGAAATAGTGGAAAAATTATTAGCACGTAAATGTCTCAACGCCTAAATGTCGCGGAGCCTAAATGTCACGGCGCCTAAATGTCGCGGCGCCTAATTGTCATGGCGCCTAAATGGCGGCGCCTAAATGTCATGGACCGTCATATTTTCCATTTAATATGCTTTATTAATGAAATGGGATATTGTTTATGATCTCGCATGATATTTGTGAAATGTGATATTGTTTTATAATAAAACATAGAAAAACCATTGAATTAACGAATTTTAATGATTAACAAGAAAAACAAAAACCTTTTAAGACACCTTTTTTCAATGACTTAAATTACCATTTTTGTGTTTACTGGTTACAACACGCATAATTTTAAAAATATTTCATTGTAGCTAAAGGCAAGTAACGTTGGGTTTTCATGACAAACAACAGACCTCCGATGCCTTCCAAAATAACGCTCTATTGGGTATTGGTTAAATCGGTCGGTTAAGACAAATTGAGCTCCTTTGTTAGCCAAGAATTTTACTGCTTCAATTATAGAGTAAACAAAAACGGTAGTTTGAATTCCGTCAAGCGTTTCTCTGCTAAGCTGCATTATTGCCCTCCCTTCTTCAGGGACATTCGCTTGTCTAGCTTCTTCCGCCCATTCTCTGAGATAGGGGCGCCGATCATGTGGGGGCCTGAGCCGCCCACAGGGAAAAATGAGAGGAGGCTGAGCCCCCTCTGGAAAGTTGCGTTTAATTTGGATGCCACTGTGAGTCGGCTGAGACTGGTCTTTTGACCCTATAAGGAAAATTTTAATGGCCTTTTGTTGTTGAAATAATGGCGTTATTTTAGTCTATTTCACTATTTACGATTAGGTCTGTATTTACATCGATATCTATATCTATGTAAATCAAAGTCCTGATTCCTGACTGACAGACTGACTGATAATCAACGCCCAGCCCAAACCGCTTGAGCTAGAAGGTTGAAACATTGCAGGAACGCTACTCAGAAGTAGTAGGCGCGTATTATGAAAGATGTTTCCAATCCTCCACCATCTTAAAAAATGGCGACCAGAAATGTAAAAAATCTAATCTATGCAACAAAATCCGCGCGTTTCAACCGATTTCACAAATATTTAGTACACTGGTTTCCTTTAACCTATAGACGGGCTGAATGGTCTTTCGGGTTCAATTTGTTGCCATCTTTTTAAATGGCGGCCAGAAATTTAAAAACCCTTCTTTATGGAATAATGTCCGCCTGAAAAGTAATAAAAAAGTGTCTCGACGGGCTGACGGGCAACGCCGAGTGCCTTCACTCCTAGGGTGCTTCAAAAATATTAGTCATCAGTAAAATCTACCCGTTCTTTATATCATTTTGATGAAAGTTCTTTTTACAGGCGAGCGACGCCGCGGGTAACAGCTAGTAGAATATATGTCCTAAATTCCTTATAAACATTTTCTACTGTATGGAAGTAGCAACACTATATTCAGAACGGAGGTGCGCAAATGTATTCAGGCTGTATTTTTTAATACCGACCACTTGGCATGGCTGAAAGGGATTGTAAAGAAGGCATCGGTAAAAATTATTTGAAATACGTCAGAGGCACGTGACCAAGGAGTGGCGTGTTTCAAAAGAGCTTAGTTCGTTTTATTTCAAAAACAACCACTTCATGGAATTGGCGCTGCAATCTCGCCAAAAACAAGAACTAGATGTCCAGTTGCACTCCATGAGGAGGCTTTGTATCTTGGCATCACGTGATGTCTGTTACATATTTAAAATAATTTTTACCCACCCGCCAATGCTTGCTTTGCAGTCCCTTTAGGCCCGTCCAGACTGACACATTTTGCGAGTTAGCATCATCGCTTTGCATGTTGCCCACATTGGGTTTTCGCTACTTTGCGTCCTCACCTCGCGAAGATACAAATTTCTTGCAACAAGGCCAAGAATTTCGCGCCATCGCAAGAAAAGCACCAATCAAAGACGAGAGGAAGGCATGGGCGATTATTTCCGTTTTTCTCTGGAGAAGGGCAGATGGCGCAATGATTGCTCAAACTTTATTGGCTCTCAGAATGGGAAAAGCAAAATTTTTGCGTGTGTCAGAACAGAAGTGCCAATGTTTTTCGTGATCTGTTGCGAAGATGCGAATAGACGAAGGCGCGAACACGCGAACGCGAGCTCAATGTGAACGAAGCTTTAGAAACGCCAATCAGTGAATGCAAATACGAGGTCGGAGAGACCGAATTCTCCTGGAGTCTAGGGCCGAACCAAATGGACTCTTTTTATAATGCAGGGAGCCCAGCGGTCCTATAATTACTTTAAAATGCTATATATTTGAACCTGTCCTATATTATCTTATAATTTCATGAAAGGTTTTCTTTTGACTTAGTCTTATATCTTATACTCTTGACATAATACAAGTTTTCGTATAGTTAAATTCCAAATTGGTCAAAATTTAGCTCTTTCATCAAGATAAAATTTAAAGATAGCGAAATTGCGCAGCTCGCTTCGCTCGCTCTGGAATCAGTAAAATCTGATTGGTTTTTTGAGATTTCTCTACACAGTTAGAGCTGAACTAGGTTTAAATAGGTGGATTTTTTGTAAAATATTTTCTATAAAACACCCTTTTTATTTTTGCTCACGATTTCTAGATGGCGTTTGCAAAAATGTTAGTCCATACAGAATATTTGACGAGGGATCGAGGGAAAAGCCACTCTATAATAAAAACTTTCTGAGGGCGTACGATGGGAAACGTACTACGCCGTATAACGCGGAAATACCCTCGTGATTACTTTTTTTATTTCAATATTAGATCGGATTGTAGGCATATCGCCCGAATTTAGGGCATTTAAACCTCCAAAGAGGTAATACCGGGGGAATACGCCAGTGCCTTATCCCTCGGACGGCGTGCGCTTCTCATAGGCGTAGAGTTTCGTAAATGTTTGGTGGGGCCCGGCCCAACCGGCCTGGACCAATACATAGATAAAATCATGCATGATGCATGCATATGATGTATATAAATTCCTAACGAATATTAAGTACTAAATTTATATATAGTACATTATATAGTATATTTATTAAGTATATCCATGTACTATGTTTTCCTCTAAAGATAATCTAGGCCGTTTTAAAAAAAATTTATCCGTATTTGCGCATTGTAATGCGAATGTAAAAATCCTTACAAAAATTTCAAGACCACTTTTAAAACTCGGGAAAATCACCAAATTAAGAAACTATGAGAGCGACTTAACCCATGAGACTAATTTATACTTGTGCTTCGAAAAACATTTTGAAAATTGTTTATCTACTCTATGGAGTTTTACCAGCGCCGCGCCTTACCAGGGATACTAGATGTTTAAAGACGGATTATCAGCTTGAGCCTTTCACGTACGTTCAGACGAGACTGGGGCAGAGGGTTTTTTAACGGGGATCTATAACGCGCGACGCCTTGTTTTTCCCTATCAAGGACAAATTGAATTCCTATTCCGAGTATTCTCCCATTTTTTGCGTTCCACAGCGCGCCTGTTTCTCTCAGATTTCGCATCCTCCCGCCATCATCCTTGATTTGGCTTTGAATTACACTAAAATCTAGAAGTCCGGTAGACTGTACTGCGCATGACACGCCGATAACTCTGTCGCAATTTCCGTCTCCCTTCGAATCCCTCTTAAAGCATCTAGTATCCCTGGCCTTACATTCGTCGCACTATTCCAAAAGCGGATTATGCTTCACACATAAAGTACGTAAGTCCCAATTTTCCATAGCTTTGGCCATAGATTTCATGACATTTCCGAAGTAAAAACAAAACACAAGAGCAAAAAACTTTTTAACCAATCAAAAGTCCCCTAACCGTAGATAACCTTTTTAATTCCGGACCAATCGGCGACGGCTATTACTATTTTTTTGAATGGGACCTCGACTCGACCTCGCCGGCGACATAACCGGGAAGCTCGAAAGGCAAATTTGCGATATCGTTCGTTAGTCGTTATATTATATTAAACGTTTTAAAGCTCAAGTGTAGAAAATTTTCGAGTCATTTAATAAGCCTTCAACTAAATATTATAAGATTTTTTTAATTTCAACAGAAAAATAGCTCTGCGAATAATAGTAGACACGAAAACTACACTAAGCTTCGGCTAGGTATCGGCGGTATCCCGAATTCCCGATTCCCGAGCCGCCAGCGGCTGGGCTCGCCGTAGCCGCGAGAACAGAAAATATCCTAATAAAAATCAAATACACGGCGTCTTAAATAGTCTAAGCAAAAGCTACCCAGATTTATATGATTTTCGTGCCTCACTCCCAAGTAATCTTTGGTATTGTGTATAGTTTTAACCAAAGCTTTCAGTCTTTATAGTAGTTCCCTAATTTATGTATGTACCTGGTTAATCGGTTCTTAAAGCGGAAGGATCACAAGGATCCGAAGGAGCCGCCCTACCGAATTATATTCCTCCGCATAAGGGGAGGGGGTTCTTTCCCAGGAGCTTGGAGAATATCGTGTAGCTCCTCCAGGCACAATGACACATGATACTTACTTCATGTGTAAAGCCTAATCGGCTTCTGACTATACTAGACGAGAGCATGCTAAAACGGGTTATTTTAAGAAGACCAGTTGCACTTTTCAATCCCATCCCTCATTCCTTCCATTATTTGTGTCATCGGTCAAAGAAATTGTTGTAGTATCTAAATTTAATTGACGTGAAAACCATGAAAACCAGCCCATCTGGTTAGGATGGGCTGCCAGCCGCTGCTGCCTTGACCGGTCAACTCACTTTCTCAACACTTTTAGCCACATCGTATGATGTACATCTACGATGTGGACATTAGTATGACCTGCCCTGTTGGCAGTGGCATTGTAGGAGAAACTCTGTACTGCCCTCTTTGTACTGCCTTTGGCAGTAATAAAAGTTTCTTTCCTCATTGAAGGGAGAGTCAATGGGAGCTGATGGGAGAGGATTGTGGTGAGGTTATATTTTTCGTTCGTCATTGAAGTAAGAGTTAATATGAGAGGATTAAGCATTGCATTAAATTGTACTAGTAAGGCTAAGCATTGTTTGTTTCAAATTTGCTCTATGTTTCAAGCGAGAGAGAGAGAGAGAGAGAGAGAGAGAGGATTATGATATAGCCTTAAAATGGAAGGTTTAATACTCCCTTTAAAATTACTATCACCCGTCGACAAGTATTTCACGCTTTCAATCCCACTCCCCTATTTCATCATTCAAAGAAATCGTGAGGAATTTTAAAAGCAAAAGCTTCTCGGAACCGGGTTATTACAATTATAATATAAGTTAATTTCAAGCTTTCTGTTTAAGTCGCACTATTTCAATTAAAACATAAGTGAATTTATTGAAGTAACAATAATTAAGTAGACAACAATGTGGCTACTATTATGGCCCAGCCCTTGGGTCGTCTTGTTTACATTTTACAGAACAAAATAAAATTCTTCTGTTCGGAAAACACTGCTTTGTAGTGGTTTTAAAGGTTTTTTGCAGTTAGTTAAACGAAAAATTATTTTTATGAGGTCTCTATCTTCATGATTTCGGTATTATGGATGACAAATTTTTGGAGGGGCCCGTGGCCACTTCTAAAATTTTTGGGGGGGCTCGGTCCCCACGGGCCTATAGAACTCTACGCCTATGCCTAGCACCGCACTTTGTAAATGTGGCCAGGGAGAAAGGGAGAAGCCGCCTAATGCTAACAGAACTCGTATCTAGCGGGAAGGGGTTGAAAACGGGGGTATGAAATACTATGTTCTCTCTTTCTCTACCTTGGGTCATTCGGTGGATCATTGAGCATGCGCGAAGTGACATCACGACAGATAAAAAATTAGAACTTTGCGCAGTAGAGCTCGCGGTAGCCCGGGCGATACTACCCCCGTTGGCTGGGAAACTTACTTCCCCCACCCAAAAGTGAGACACCTCGTGCTATTCACGCGGCATCTCCCTTTCTCCCTGATGTGGCGGATGTGAAAAATCATTTAAAAAAAATAAATAAATGAAAAACAAAAATATTGAAAGAGAGTAACTTAAAATGCATTTAAATTTTTCTCTTCTAAGTATTAAAATCAAAATTTTGTACATTCTCGATATTTTAAATAATTCCATTGCTTTAAGAAAATATTATATCCGTTAAGGCTGCCTAAATTGCGTGTTTTCGCTTTAGAGACGGTCCCTATGGAAATGCCTCTAGCCAGTCCCGGCGGGGCGCCTTTCGCTCAGCATCGAAGTTTGGGGAATATCATAAATTTCAGAATCAAATATATGTCATTATGGGGACTTTTGAAAGCTTGTCACAAATGTCACAGATGAGTTAGAGGTGGGCTCTAATCTTGAATTAATTAGGAATACACTTATTTATCATTGTGCAAAGTTTCATGCTTTCTTCACAAAGTGCATGATTGTTTTGCTTATCCTATAGACTATCTTGATAAATTTTACAGTCTCGGGGGCTTTTTCCCCCAATTAATTCATTTATTGCCTCGGCTACGGTGCTACTCATTATTTGGGTAGCCAATTTCACCCTCATTGCTGAAAAAGTGCCCAAATAAACGTGACTGTCCGTAAGCTTTGGGCACAAGCTTTGGCCTATATAGTCTTTTATATACATATCTACCACATGGGACCATAAAGTGTGTTTTTTGTTTTTACTTAAAAGTCTTGAGTTTTTTGATATCCCTTATTGAAGAAACAATTCCGAACAGTTTTTATAAGGGTGGCGAATCGGAGATATAATATATTATCTTTCTTTTCCAGGGCTAAAATATATATTCCCTGCTTTATAGTGAATTTTAGTCACTGGGTCGGGACGTGTACTTAGACGGGTCGGGATGTGTACTTGGTCTGATCATCTTTTGATTTAGAGCTAATTTAGCACATACAAGGTTAATACTTTAAATCCGTTACCTTCCAAAATCTCACAACTGAATTGTCAGGTACTTCTGCCTATGATATTGCCAGTACTTTACTAAGTGTAAGTGACGTCATCAATGATGCGACCTGAAGCACCGCAAACCACTACTTCCAAAGAAAACTGTTACCCTTCCCATTGTGCCTTGAATGCACATATCTATGGCTCCACCTAGAGCACCACAAAAGCCCTACTAATACCACTAGTGATGACTATAAAGAAATCTAGCATCGAAAACGAAATGCTTTTCGTTTTCACGTTCCTGATACCGCTGATCCACGCGCGGACACCTCTCTAGCCTATGACATTCTTCGTGATATGGAGTTTACCCATGCTTAATGGACCTTTATTCGCGTCACGCGTCTCGGCAAATTTCGTCCTGGCTACTGCCGTCCTATACGCTTTGAGTATCGTTTAGTCAATTACTGCCAATTCTTTTTTCTAGGCATTGCTAATTGGCGGACACACCTTATCTTTGAATACTCGGTCTCCCCTGACCCGAGTCCCAGCGTCTCCCCCACCGTAGTTTACAAGCGGAACTACGCGACCGTCGCGCCAGAGTCGAAACAAATCTTGTCATTCGTCAGGGCAAATTAATTATCCGTGGAACTGACTCACAAGTCACGCCCAACCCTGGAAATTCAACCCATCCTTTGTCTGCCTCCAATAGTATCCTGATACCTCTCTCTCCTCTCCCAATTACATTCCTGTTCAATACCAACCCCTTCATTCCAACAACATCTTGCCCATGAAAAAAAACTAACTGTTACACCACCTTCCACCACCAGCCTCGTCGTAATTTCATTTAATGCCCAAAATCCATATGGTAAACGTCAAGAATTATCTGCGTTATCTCACACTTGGTATCTGCATAGCCGAAACCTGGGCTACTCCCTCACTTAGTGATGCGGTCTATAATCTGCCTGGCTATACCCTATTACGTCAAGACCGTTCTGATGGCCCTGGTGGTGAGGTGTTTATTTATCTCCCTCGAGATTTAGTCTTCATCAAACAACTTCCAATGTGAGTTACTCCGAAGCTGTTTGGCTTGAAAGAAAACCTCGTTCCTCAGCCTCCTGGATCATACTTGGCTCCGTCTAACGTGCTCCCAATACGTCTGTAACGGTCACTTCTAATCTCTTCCAAAACATCAACTCGTGCTGGAGAAATTATCATTACGGGGGACTTCAACCTACCTAAAATATGCTGGTCCACTTTAACATGTACCATAGGATGGACAAAGCTTCATTAAGCTTTCCTTGAACTATTACATTCCACGTCTCTCCAGCAAAATGTTAATTTCCCCACTCGTTACAGCCAAACCAATTTAGTGAGTGCCAATACACTAGACCTTATATTAACAAAACTTACTATAATACCAACGGTCGGCACCCTACCACCAATTGGGGGTAGGGACCACTCGGTACTACACGTTTTATATATCCCCCTTCTTGGCACATCTCAATCTAACTCTGTCCATATCACCCTGGACTTTGACTACACGCGTGGTGACTATGTCCGCCATCTCCGGTTTATCTACTGGAGGTGCTTGGACTTATTTTAAAAATACACTCTTTGACTACACTGCCAACTCTAACCCTCTCTTTAACCACTCGGATGCTCGTTCAACCCGTCCTTGGATATCAGTATCAACCAAACGCGCGATCCCCAAAAAAGAGAGACTTTGTAAGAAACTATGTCGGTATTCTGGTAACTCACTTCGTCATACTTTAACGCAAATGGCCTACAAACAAGAATCACGACTTGTTAAAAAACTCCTCCATGACGCTACTACAAAATCTCATGCAGCACATGTTACCCCTATCTATAAGGGCTAGGGAAAAAAGTGATGCCGATAATTACAGACCTATTAGTCTCACTTATTGAGTTTGTAAGGTTTTGGAAAAATGCATTCGTGCCCCGCTGTTAAAGTTCGTTAGCCCCGTCCTAAGTAGTTTTGACACGGATTCCTTAGAAACCAGTCAGTGAAATCAAACCTGCTGTCCGCCTTTAATACCTGGTTGGCCGCCTATGATTCAGGCACATGTGTTGATGTTGTATATCTTGATCTTGCCAAGGAATTCGATACGGTCCCCCATTCACGGCTTTTGGCCAAGCTCGATTCTTTCGGCGTCCGAAACAATATCTTATGTTGGCTTAAATCCTACCTCCAAAACAGATCCCAGTCAGTGCGCGTAAATGCTTGCCTTGGCAACCCCGTTCCTGTTGCTAGTGCGGTCCCCAGGGCAGTGTTGTTGGCCCTCCACATGACTCCACCTTCCACGCGCATATTAACAAGGGTCTACTTGCATCAATTAGAGCCAATTTCCCAAAACATTTCAAATTAGCTTTTAACTAGGCTCTTTCAGTGCTATGTTCTCCCTGTAATTGAATTTGGCAGCCTATCGCGTCGCTGATATAAAATAACTAAATAAAATCCAAGCCAGGGCCTCAAAAATCCCCTTCATCTTCGAAAATTAAATCGTGAGGCGCGATTATCCACTCTAAATTGCTTGCTTCTCGCATCCGAACCTACTTACCTAGATCTGGTCAGTTTACTTCGCATACTTTCCCGTGAAGATCAATTTTATTAGGTATCCTCCTCCTGCAACTCACAATACCCGAGGACATAGACGTAAACTTTTCCTACCCTCTTCCTGTAAAGACCCCATGAAGTGGTCTTTTATCGACGGGTTTTTCCCATCTGGAACTCTCTCCCCTCTGAGCTGGTTTTGACCCCCTCATTAGCCGCATTTAAACTAGGACTTAGAAATTCCTTAAGATTTAGTCCCCAACCCTCCTCCCTTCCTTTCCAATTATTAGTACCTGGAGCTATAAGGTTTATTTCAAACCCTAGCTCGTCATCTCACACCGACCAAAAAAACATCATCGATACAATTTGTAAAATTGAACATGAAAAATGACCTAGGATTCTTTGTAATTAAAGAGAATCCAAAGTTATTGAGCAAAATCGAGCACGTTTCAGAACTAACCACAGACATTAAATGCAGTCTCATTAATGGTAGAAAACAAAAAGGGCACCTTCAATCTTTGTATTTTTTGCGAGATATGTTACAGTTTCCATATGCTTGAAAGGAACCAAAATTTAGAAAGCAACAGGATTAAGGTTCGTCAAAACATAACTGTCACATCTTAGTGTTATCACTCGCACCTTCGGACGTTGTAGAATCTTGACTGATGCGTCTTGTATTTCTATCATTATGATCTAAATTGTCCTCTTCTGACGAACTTGAGAGAATAATAATTGTGGAGCATTTGGAAGCAGAGGTTGGTGGTTCAAAAGATCCAAGGGTTGATGGATCAAAAGAGACAGATGATGATGGTTTAAAAGCTTTAATTATTAGGGCAGATAGCTATCGCTATAAATACTACCCCATTGTAGTACATTTCTACGTGACCTCAGTGGAATGATAACACTGTTGCCATCTTGATTGGTGAGGACGTTTTCTACACCATTTGAGTGATGAAGTAAAGCACTGCTATCGGTCAACCTATTTTCAATGCCTTCCTTTTTGGTGGGAGCAGGGTCAGCCTCGTCGTTCGCAAGGTCCGGATCAACGTTGTCGTTCGCTGGATAGAGATCAACGTTGTCGTTCGCTGGATAGAGATCAACATATCCGTTGCCTGCAATTGTGGCGGGTTCAGGTTAAGCAACAGCAGGTGGTAAAGCTGGTCTACTGAAATCAGGGGTCAAATGTGCCACTCTTGACAGAAATTCTGAAACTGTGTAAAATCCAGACGCTAAATATTTAGGAGCTCTAACTAAGCTCCTGTTTTTGGTCAAGAAGACATGATTAGAAGCACGTCTGATGTTACTGACAGCTATAAGTATTGCCCGAGTATCACTCGCTTGGGAAAATTCCAATTCCATAAGCTTTTCTATATGAAACTTTTCAGTATTGGAATTGAAAGTAACATCAAATTCAATCGTGCATCTGCACTTAGAAATATCCATTTGTGTGGATGGGCTGTTTGGATTTTATTTTTTAAAACGTGATTGTTTGTTCGTCCTTCGTCGTTGATTTCAATAAAAAGGAAGTCGTTCTGAACCTATGGTCTGGTACCACGTTTTAACAACATATTCCCTCAGGTCGATCAAAGGGTGCAACGCTTGGTTCTTAATAACTAAATCATCTATTTCTTGAGTGAAAAACGTAATGGCTTTTGGAATTTGTTTGGCTGAAGTACAGCCATGCCCATAATCATGTTGATAATTTTTTGGACTCTTGGATTTTCACTGAAGAACCTTGTTAGACCAAAACTTGTAGATTTTCTCCTTATAGCCTATTACAGTTAAATTTCATCTTGCAATTATTAATTAAACGGCGTGGTTGATATCTACTGATGAACGGATACACACCTGACAAAAAAGAAAAAACATAGAGATATTCTGACAGTCCTAGGAAATACATTTTTAATGGCATTCATAATTGCCGTCTCGAAATCGCTTATAGCCTGTTGTGGCACGAGACTACGGAATATTTCGCGTATTCTTTGAAAGTTGGCTTCGTAAGCTATTACACAGATTAAGCTCACCCCTCGGACCCGCGTACCGGTAAGAGTAGTTTAAAATTCTCCAATTCGCGGGTCTTCTTACGCATTCTGGCCACCGTGGCCCTGGTAGACAATTTTTGTCTCTTCTCACCTTTCAAAAATTACGCGAATTTGGGTGTCGTTAACGCCATCTATAGCTAATAAAAAGACTTCATCCTAAAAATATATTTTCAAACATTTTGTTCATTGTGGGACAATGTCCAAGTTTTTTTGTGGTATAAGTTGTACAATTCCTACGTTAAAGCATTATATGTGCACAGAATAAACCTTCAATTAAGGATCGATTAGCATGGTAAGAATATTTAATTTTTTACACCATATTCAAGTATAAAATCTAGTATTTCTGGCAGGACCTGAAAGTACAAACTACAAAGTTCCACTGCCAACAAAGGAAAGACAAAGGTAAGCTTAATTTGGTCATTTTCTATGCTAATTTTCAATGTTTAAGCCTGCTAGGATAATGCTTCAACCAGATATTTAACCGTTTTAAATGAGAATGATTTAGAAAATACAAATGACAAGGAAAATTCCCCTCTAAAACCAAATAGGCAAGTCCCGAGATTATTTCATTCATAGTGATCCCTTAAATAAAATTTTAATTTCACAGGAAAAAACATAACACGAAAAAACCACAATTTAGGTTTAACTGTGTCGCAGACATACGCTTGTTGAAAGAAGACATTCAAGCTAATCGATTTTTGGGGCCTTCTTTCAGGGGCGTCGGAAGCCGGGGGCAGGGTGGGCTCAAGCCCCCTCGATTTTTGAACCTGGGGGGGGCTGAGCCCCCTCAGAATTTAGGCCAAAAAAATAAGTATAAATAATATAAATGTTAAAAATACCAGTAAAAATAAATAGATTTTAAAATATTATATTATTCAGCTATGATTAACCAAAAAAGGCATAAGTTTCCACCCCTCTCGACAAGTGCTAGGCCCCGGGTGAAAAATATTTTTGTCACTCTCGAGAGAGTTAGGCCTATAATAGACCCCCCCACTGCCAAGACAATGAACAACCCACCCTTTCCTAAATAGGCCCGATCCACAATGCGGATAGAGTAGATTTTACTTGCTTTTCTCAAAATCTCACTAGGGGCTATTCACAAATGTACTATGGCAAAAATCGTCCAATTTTGATACTTCTCTCAATTTGAGCAAAGAGAATATACCAAGAGGAGCAGAAACTTGGTAAATAGGGACCGGCTCTGAATTTGGAGAAACTAGTTCCGGTTGTTCACGTGACCGTGTCGTCTTCTTAAAAATTACCATTTGTACGTCAACGCTCAACCCAGAGATCAACCCTTTACCACCATTAAAAATTAGCAGCCGACATAATTTAACCAATAACATTGTCCAAAATGTCAAAGAACAAAATCTGTTCTTGAGTGGTTAACGAAACGAACTGATTTAACAAATATTTCAAGTAATAAAGACAACCAATGTATTGAATTATTATTATTGGGTGAGAGGGGTGCTCACGTCTTTGCACCGATGCCAGAGGCATATTGTGAACCCTCTTAAGTTTTTAGTATGGTTGGATGGGGGGCAAATAGGAATATAACATACTCAAATGGCATACCCGTATCTCTAGTAATAGAACCAGAGTTATGAACCTCCAAAATTGCGTTTAATGCTTTTATTATGGAGGGGGTATATTTTCGAACATTTTCCATAATTACTCGGCCTGTTTGTCGTAGCCCTAAGTTTTTTGTATGGTTGTATGGGGGGCAAATAGGACTATAACATACACAAAGGAGATCCCCGTATCTCTAGTAGAAGTAGAACCAGAGTTCTGAGCCTCCAAAGTTTAGTGTAATGCTATCCTATGGAGGGTATGTTTTTGAACATTTTTTTGAATTACTCGGCCTTTGTTTGCACTACTGGTTCTTAAAAAAAATAAAAATTAATATTTTAGTGTCCTATATAATCCTATAATTCTGGAAAAACGTCCTATAAAATCCTATATTTTCATGAAAAAAGTCCTATAATTCCTATAAATATTTTCGAAATTCGGCTGGGGGCCCTGTACTGCGGAAAAATCTGTCGCAAGCCAAGAAAGAAGCTGAAGACTCCGCAAGAGGAAGTAATGCGTTCTAGAACGCCTTTAAATTCCAATGGTAAATTCTTAAATTTTACACCTTATATACATTTATAGAAAATTCCATTAATATGGATGTGAACATCAGTCCTGAAACCTCTAACCCAAGGAGGGTAAAAAGAGATTTATTCCGATGTCTCATTAAGAATGTCATCAAGTGCGCTCATAGAATTGGTGCGTTTTTGCTTTGCGCCATCTATCGGATGGTGCAAAGGTTTAGTCCGACTATTTGATTACGGCTGGGCGCGCCTTTTTCCCCCATTTCCCCCCTCTTTTCCCCGTGCGTAATTCGGAAATTTTTAAAAAGTACTCAGAATCACACTTAGGTGGCTCTGCAACGAGGAAGAATTTTAATTATTTATGAAATTATTTTCCTCCTCGACCGGGTTTCGATCCCGCACCATCCACAGAGCCTTTACGCTCTCGGCCGTCGAGTCATATTAACAAGCTCGAGTTATGTTGCTTAAACCTAGCATCTCTCTCACGTCGGCGGCCGGCGCGTTCCTCTCGCGTCTTGCTTAGTTGGGGCAGGGAGGAGGGAACTTTGTACGAGGCGGGAGTCTCGCGTTTCCATGGTAGCGCGCCTATACATGCCGAGAATTGAAATCTCTTGGCGGGAAATTCGCGAATGGTAGATAAGCAGTTTAAAACGGGTAGCGCTACAATTATAAAATACGTCGCGTTTCAGCGAATTGTACTCGTCGGAAAGTCTGAAATATAATAAAAACTAAACACATTTTTAAAGTGGGAGATATTTGATTTGAAAACCGAAAGAAATTAATACCGTAGTCTCTGGAGAGTGTATCAGGGAAACCTCTGTAACTAAGCAAGTTTATGATATTACCATCTCTGTAAGTGTTCGAATTAAATAAATATATATTTATATTGTAAGTTAATTAAATTAACTTGCAAGTGCTTCTAGACAGACACATTTTTGAGGTTAACTATACCTGTACATTTAATTTGGGAATTTAGGTTTTGGGATTAGATAAGCTAAAGTCTAAAAACTTATTTTTTCTCTTTAAGCGCGTTACAATTTTGGACAAACAAAAATGATAATTTGATGTTTAATTTTAAGTATTGGCATTCGCAATGAAATCTTTCTATTAACGTTTGATTACTCAAATAATCCTAATAATAAATTTTACGAAGCACAAGCACTTTCTAAGGTTCTTTTCACTTTTCAGTAACAAATTTTGACAATGAAAAATTATCATTTAGAGTTTAAATTTTCCTAAAAACGATAATGATAATTTATTTAATTAACTCTCAATTGGGTTCTTTTCAGTTACATATTTGCCAAAGACAAAATATCGTTTCAAGTTTAAATTTACCTATAAACGTTAATGATAATTTATTTAATAAACTCTTAATTTTAACTAATAAGAGTAATCAATTACTAATCATCACTTATGATCACTAACTTTAAGAAAAAAGTTCAATATTATTTTTATAAACGTAATCAAAATAAGCATTGTTAACATGATAATTCAAAACCTAATACTACAACTTCACATTAAGTAATGAGTTTAGAAATAAATGTACATGTTTCTCTCACCAGAAGGAAAACCATTATCTAGACATCAAGAAACAATATCAATATCATCATCCCATTCGTAAACGGAACAGTTATGAACCAAATTTCAAAATTTGCAAAAAATTATCTTCGAAATCACTTCCTTGCAGATTGCAGACGCTTTTCTATGCCTAGCAGCCTACCGGCGTTTCCCTATTGTAGCGTCATCTACGTACACTACTATTTTAGCAATTTGGAAGAAATAATTATTCATTGTTAACTATCTATTAAATTTAGTTTTTTAATTGTAAATTTTATGTATGAGCAAAACAGTTTAAAATTACTTGGGCATATGTATTAAAATTAGGCCGACATGATGGCGCTAAATAGAGCCTAGATCTGACTTAGATAACCAGCCTTCATTCCGACTCTCAGAGTATTCCACCCCCATTTTTGCTTATAACTACTCCCCCAGTTCAAAAAATTCGATTTACATGTATAAGCGCGACTTTTGAAGAAAATTCGAAGGAACCGAAAATTAACATTAAGTTTTATGGGAGGAGGTAGGTATTTTTGCCATATCCTTCCTTTGACCTATTGATTCAAATGACCTTAAATTGTAGTGAGACGTGTGTTTCAATGTGTTTTATTATACTAAGAAATATTAAAGCTTTTTTGCGTAAAAATTATTTCCAAGGCCAAACTGATGATATCTTCGGATCTACTGATCCAAATGTCCTGAAATTTTACCCTGAGGTGTGTTACAATCTATTCTATTATATTAAATAGGATAAATATTTGAATAAAAATGAATTTTTAATGTAAAAATTGTAAATTCAGTATTTCTAATTTAAAAATTGTAAATTCAGTATTTCTAATTTAAAAATTGTAAATTCAGTATTTCTAATGTAAAAATTGTAAATTCAGTATTTAATCCACAATTCAGTACTTCCAACCATTTTCCAAGAAAGAAACCCATCCCCATCCTTGTCCAAAACAGGCCTTTTAGAGAGTAATAGATTATAAAACCAAGACCTCTTGAACCAATATTCTTAGATTTGTAAACGTGCAGAGGGGCAGGGCTCGCGAAACCTGTTCAGTTGAATAACACATATAATGAGAACGTTCTGCGTTCGTTACCAAATGATACTGATAAAAAATGATTGCATTAAAATGTAAGGTCTACCTCGCAAGAAGCTTCAGAATGTCATCGAAAAAGCAGAGTACCGCTGCGAGGAAGCTTTTTTCTTCTTGGACCTCCTTGACAACTAAGTATAATTTAAAACTATATCTCAAGTAAATCCTGTTTTTTATACCAACAGTAACTGATATTGTGATACTTTTCCCCCACCCTTTCAGTTAGTTTCTTAATCATGATTTTTCTACTCTTCATTGTTTTTCAAAATATGTAATGTTTCCAATAAATACAGTTTTGAACTAAAATTGCGTTTACATTGTAACGTTTACTTGGTAGAAACACAAGGGCTCTTCTGAACTTTCCCATTTGTTGTAAGCTTTATGGCGTGTAATTTGGTTTAGTTACAGGATTTTTAGTGCCATGTGTAAGCGATATGTTTAATCTTGGAAAGGGCCTGAAAGTACTAAATTTATCATTTTGACAAAGCTAATTAATTTGAAAGTTTTTAACCATTTTTAGATATAATAGATTTTTGCACATCTCTCATTAAAGTTTCATTACATTTGGACCATTAGACCTAAATATATTGTGGATTGAATACTGAATTTACAATTTTGGCATTGGATATTATTTATCAACAAGTGGAAAAAATGATACTTGAACTTCATATGATATTATTTGTGTTTTTGCTTTTGCGCTTCGAGTTGCAAAACTATTGGCCTGACCCTTGCTGGCAGGCTGGCTGGGTGCCATTCCGCCTTTTTTCGCGCGCGGAATTAGATTTAAATTTATTAATAGCATTTAGAACCATACTTATGTGGCTTTGCAACGTCAGTAGTAAGTTACCACACTTTTAGGCATGCAAATTAGCCAACAATGATCCAAATTTGCATAATTCAGAAATCCCACTTTTGACTATGCAAATTAGGATCTAAATTTGTATAATTCAGAGATCCGACCTTAAACATGTAAATGAACCGAAAATGATTATAATTTGCATAATTCAGAATCCCACGCCTGTCAATCAAATGCGAGTCACGTGTGAGTCACGTGTAGTGTTGTGACGTAGGTAAAATTTGTAAGATATATCAGCAACAGGGTTTGAAATGATATTAGTTCGGGACAAAACGTAAAGCTATAATGAACTGGGAAAAACTACGGCTCGAAACTTTTAAAGATTACCCCGTTAGTAATATAAGACCGTCAGAGTTTGCGAAACATGGTTTTTATTATTTAAAGAAAGGCGACGCCGTTAAATGTTTTTATTGCGATATAACATTACATAGTTGGAAAGCTAATGATAAAGTAAATGAGGAGCATCGGAAATATTCCCCGGAATGCCCAATTGTGAAAGGGTTTTCGACATGCAACATACCTATACATTGTTCTATCGATGAGATAGGTAGAGATGTACCACCAACGGAGAAATACGTTTCAACTACAAGCAAATCCAAGACTGAAGAATATTGTAATAATCGATGTTGTACGCAGCGTGTTGTACAGGTTGTAAAAGAAAATGTCTGTTTAGGTGGGTTATTACTTATCCTTCCTATAACTGTACCTGTAGGAATTATTTGTGGAATGTTATCTATGAACCCAGGAGTAGCGCTTCTTGGTTTTTATCCTGTACTCTTACCTATTTTAGATCAGAATTTTTTTAAAACAGGATTGTGTCAATGGTGTAAAAAACAAATCAAAGGATGAAATAAATTTTTTAAAAAACAATGTTTATTTGTATTGATTACATCACGATTAAATTCTGCGATAAATATTCCAAAAATTTGGAAATAAATTTAAAAACCTTCCTTCCATCTGCTCCAAGTCTTGACGATAATAATAATCAATAGCGTCTTTTGAAAATACATTAAAAGTGGGGTCATACGCTAATCTCAAGTTTCTATCTTCCAAAATACTTGGAAGATATGGAGATCTTGTAATGAGACTAAATTTATTTTTAAATTTTTCGAAAGTGAAAGTTAAATCCATTAAAGAATGATTATATTTATGCAATTCTTCAATAACTACGCTAATATATAATAATTTTAACAAATTAACAGTATAACTAACAGGTGTAATAATATATTTAATATGGGGGTTGTCATTGCATTGTCTGTTCTTTATAGTCAAACGAGTGTTGAATTCATACAAAAGTTTTATAATTGCAGTATTTAATACCGATTCAACACTCGCTTGATCGTGACACACATACCCTAAAACGTACGCTGCTCGATAACATTGATCAAGTTCATTAGGGTCGTATTTATGTATACTTCCTAGTTTACATGCCGAACTACAAACGTAGCGTCCACAATCTCGGGTATTGATAGAGGTCCATTCAAACCATTCACCATTTCGTAAGCGGGGAGATACACTTCGATAGTAAGATATTTTAACAATGTGGTTGGTCCACAAGTTTTTTAACATTTCGCGACGTACAAGTTTATTAATAACATGCTTTGATATTTGGTTGTTTCCTTCAAACTTTATACGATTGTTCTCAATTTCGATCAAACATAATGTACCTAATCGAGGTATCGCGTTTGCACCTTCTGATTTAATACTAATAGGTTTGTAACACACGTAACTCGAAAACCGATGATTTATATTTTTACGTGATTCAATACCAAAAACGTTCTCCATTTTTTGAATTTTTATTTCACCAAATGGTGATGGTTCACTATCTTGTAAATTATAATTGACAGCGTTCTTTCTGGGGTTAAATTCTGCGAAAATAATTCCAAAAACTTGGAAATGAATATAACATTTTTTGTTCTATTTTTTGCAACTCTAGGCGTGCATAATCAATAGCGTCTTTTGAAAATACTTTAAAAGTGGGATCATATATTAATCCGATTTTATCTCTCAAAATTCTTGGAATATTTATAGATTTTGTAAAGAGATTAAATTTTATTTTCATTTTTTCGAAAGTGAAAGTTAAATCCATTAACGAATGATTAAATTTATGCAATTCTTCAATAACTACGTTAATATATAATAACTTTATCACATTAACAGTATAACTAATACGGGGATCACCATTAATATAATAGAAGTAATCATCATTGTCATTTTTATCCTTTATGATCAAACGAGTGTTAAATTCATACAAAAGTTTTATAACTGCTGTGTTTAATACCGATTCAACACTCGCTTGATCGTGACACACATACCCTAAAACGTACGCTGCTTGACTCGAATGTTGACATTGATCAAGTTCATGAGGGTTGTATTTATGTAAACGTCCTAGTTTACACTCCGTACTCAAGATGTAACGTCCGCAATCCCTGGTATCGATCGAGACTACATCTCTCCAAAAATCATATCGGTTACGAGATACTTTAACAATGTTGTTGGTGCACAAGTTTTTTAACATTTCACTGTGTACAAGTTGAGCAATAGCATACTTCGATATTAGATTGTTTCCTTCAAATTTTTTACGATTGTCCTCAATTTCAATCAGGCATAACGTACCTAACCGAGGTATCGCGTTCGCAGCTTGTGATTTAATACAAAAAGCTTCGCCACACGCGAAACTCGAAAATCGATAATTTATATTGTTACTTGAACCAAAAACCATGTGATGCATGCATTCTCCAAACCCGGAATCCATTTTTTTGAATTTTTATTTCACTAAAAGGTAAATGATGGTTCACTATCTTGCAAATCCTTACCAATCCCACTCTTCACCTTCAAGTTCTAGGAAAGATGGATTGGCATTTTGAAAATCTTCGTAAGATTTATTGCTGGCATTCTTTGAAAAAATCACTTCAGACACGTTATCAAGTGTTTCTTCGTCACAAAATTCATCGTTTATAAAAATACAGTATCGAGTCAAATAAAATTTCCTCTTAAATGTAGACAAGTTATCTGATAAGGACGATAATGAGTAATTGCCGAACCGTAAAGAATTGATTACAACTTTTATATATAACAGCTTCAAGAAATTTGTGGTGAAGCTGTTAGATGTTGCGTAATTCCTACGAAATGGGTTTTTATACGTCAGCGTAGAGTTGAATTCGTAAGTGATTTTAACAATAGCCGTGTTAAGCACTGCTTGAACAGCGTCGCTGTCGTGACAAACGTATCCCAGAACGTAGGCCGCCTCTTCCCGATGTTGACAACGCCAGTTTTGTTTTTTATAGTACTTGTGAATCCGACCTAATTTACATGTAGTAGTCGGTACGTGCTGACCACAATTTACCGTATCAATTGGTTTTAGAAATGTCCAAGCATATCTATAAGAATACCAAGATAGTTCTACAACATAACACTCAAACTTGTTTTTCAAAATTTCTTCGCAAACGAGTTTTCTAATCACGGTATGGGTTATTTTATACTTTTGCGCAAATTTCTGACGATTGTCTTCAATTTCGATTAAACATAATGTACCCAACCGAGGTACAATAGTTTTGCAATCGTTATCGACTCTTAAAATGTTTGATAGATTGAACGAACAAATTTCCTTCATTTGTGTTTACGGAAAGAGCAGAGATAGTAATTTGGTTCCTCTTCACTATCCCAGTATGAACATTCTTTTTCTTGACGTTGGTTTTTGTAACAAAACTGATTACAGTTTATACAAAAAAAACTATTGTCCAAAATCGCGTAAGCGTTTTCAATATTGCTAATTAACACTTTACCGTATTGTTTATAAATGGCTTTTTTAAATTTTTCACAATTATTGTTAACACAGTAATGAATTTCACCACCAATAGATGAGAAACTAGCAATATCGTCTTTTTCACAAAAAAGACAGTTTAGATCCTGACCACTCTGTAACTCAGTTTGGCCTGTGGTATTTAATTCCGAAAATTGTTTTTCATTCAAGTCTGAAAAGTAATAATATCTTATAAGAAACACGCACGTTGTGAGGGCCTCTTTTAAAATTATACATTTATAATATGCACCCTTCTTAAAACGACTGATAAATATTTTTCGATAGGGACGCTCATTAATATGGACCCTTCTTTAAAGTCGTTAATACATAAAAAACCAACAGTTAAATATTTTTCTAAGAAAACCAGGGATGACCTCGACGCTCATTACAAATTCCTAACTAGACTTCTTAAGCTAACAACCTTGAAAATTTCATATATAAACTGAACGGATTTCAAAGTTTCACATCATAACGCAAAAAAACTTTAAGTTTGAAAATATCTTCAAAGTCTAGAGTACTACTAGAAAAAATGTGTCCAGCAAAATCTTTTGACTCAAACGCTGTTCAACCGGCTGAGGAATTGTAAGTTATTTTAGCTAACAAGTTAAAATTATTTTTTAATACCGGATCTATTTTATATATAGCGCTCTACCCCAACTCTGGGATATCGATGATGAATTGGAAGTTGATCCAATCATCATCCTCGAGGAAGATGATATCCCAGATGGAGTGGAGGAGGAAATAAACGAATTAATCGCGAGTATTGATATGTTCGCCGAAGCGGACGACCCGGATGTGGTCTCTACGGAATCATCCGAAGAAACGTAAGTTTTTTTGTCTTATATCTAGCAAGATATATACTAATACTGTTTTATATAGCGCATCCGAAAGTGATGACGAGAATGAAAATGCATTTTATTCAGATACCGAAGATGTAGAAATTAATTTAGAGTAAGCTAAAAAACTATTTTGTTAATTTTAATCGAAATTAATATAGATTTTTACAGCGCCATGTATTCTTATATTACTCCCTGTTCATCCTGTAACCACTTCCAATATAATTTTCGTACCTTTTCCGGAATAATAAATACTAATACTATATCCTTTAAATTATTTTACTGCATGAACCACAACTGTATTCTCTACCATACATTAATTTGTCTCAGCTGGATGGAAGGACAATTCCATCCAGTTAATATCTATCAAACATCCACTAACTCTTACTACATTAACAACGCCCATCTTCCTAAATCCTACAATTACTTTCTACAAGAAGACCTACACGCCACGGATGACGAAATTGATCTAAAGTAAGTTAAAAAACCTTTTTTGTTTTAAAAAACCGATTTTACTTATATATTTTTTATTATAGCTACATGTACTCTCGAATCACCCCCTGTCCTCGCTGTAAAAACTACTCTCCAACGAACTATTCTCTGTCAATCCAATATCAACTTCAAACTACGCACTACAAGCTCTACTTCTGCAACCACGAAGACTGTCCTCTCTATCAATCAATTATCTGTCTCAACTACTATGAATATTACTTGCCTATTGACCTTCTTCTCAATTCTAGATTCGCTTCACCTCTCTATCTTAGAAATATTCCTAATTATGTCTATCAAATAAATGAATAAAATATATATATAAGTTTTTAAGAAAAAATGTCTCGTCATTTATATGAAGCTTAAACATTCTATTAAAAATCCCCACTAAAATACGAACACTGTAACCAATGTTTTTCAAGAGCCTCTCGAATATCAAAAATTAAAGCTAGGAAAGTTGTTATCCTTGACAACGCCTTATAATAATTCTTTAAATAGTAGATATCTAGGGGAAAACTTTATCATTTTCTTTTAACGCTTCATCCGAGAAAGTCTTAAAAAAAACATGGGTCTCCCGGAAGATAATCCTCAGCCGCAGTTACAGGAGATGGACTCTCTGTAAGCTAAAAGTTTACTAGTTGTTTTTAAGCTTCTAGTTTCTTAAGAGTGTTTTTTTATAGAACCCAAGTACCGTTAGAAATTACCGCAGCTTTAGCGGTAGAAAGGGCATCTGCAGGGTAAGTGATATTTGTACCATTAAAAACTATAGTTAAGTAAAAGTAGCTATGTATTTTAGAATCTTCGAAACTCATTCATACGCATTCGTACCGTGCTGCGTTTGTAAAGGAAGAGAGGTGTCTGAAATCGATAGAAATATTTCAAAGGCTTTCTATTGTAGAACTCTATCCTGTCCCCGCTATAATAAGATAGTGGGTATTTGCTTCCCCGTTTTTATGGTTAATATTCATTACCCCTGTCGCGGCCATCCCGATGATATTAATACGGCATTTATGGAAATTTTTGATTATCCTTTAAATGTTTAACTCTTTTTCTAAAAAATATTAACTTTTTCCAAATATATACCATTTATTATTGTTGTATTTTAATTTTACATGTTATTAAAAGATTTTTTAAAATTCAATTAAACAGTACGAAATCATTTGTTGAATGCTTAAAACACATTGAATATTTTGAGGATTACGTAAATTATTTTCGTAAGATTTTAACAGATCGGTTAAATTTAACGTGCTGCAAAATGCGTGTAAGGTAGTTTTATACTCGCGTTTAACATCCAATAGTTTTTTTTCAAAATCACCCAAAAGAATTCGAAAGGTGAGTAGCATATTTTTTATGAAAATTCTTTGATTAATAATAAAGTTAATATGGGTTGAAATAAACCCGTTCATGGGGTCTTGCATAATAAGCGCAAATACTTCGGGTTTAATTGTTACTGGAACGCTTTCGTCATACGTAAAGACAAGACCCAAATTCGTAATAGATATATAGATGTTTTGACAACGTAAAAATTTAATTGACGATTTCTGCATACAGGCCGCGAATTCAGATTTACGTTTGTTCAAGATGTACCATATTTTATACGGTATTAAAATAAAGTTTCCACTTTCAACAATAACTGTTGGTTCTACGTCTCTTCCCCGCGGACAAACAGTTACCGTTACACCGCTTTTTGTTAAGTGTAAGTTCAAATCGCGAAACATAGCCATATTTTTATAAAAATAGTATTACTCACAACACATCACGGGTATTTTTATTCAGGAACGAGCAGTGCAGTTTCAAACATTTACTTTCGATTGACTTTCCTAACAAAAACTCGGGGTCTTTTTATAGTAAAATATCTCCACTTAAAAATTCCATAATATTACCCTTAAGCGATAGAAATTCTTATACCTGATAATTACGAGAAAATAAAAACCTTGGGAGAATTCACACGTGATTTTTGAAAGTATAATTTTAACCCTTCGACCTTTTTCCAAAAATATCATCCATTTTAAGATCGGAGCACCTTTCCCCCGAAAAATCCCTGTTTAAATTCCCACACTTTTTCGTTTTTTATAAAACCATTAAATACCAATTAAAGCTTTCCATCTGTGTAGGACGTGTATTGGAAAGCGTCTTTTAGCCTTCTACATAAACTCCACCCAAATCGAAGCAAAAAATACTTCTCGGTAATTACACCCAGGTGCATCGTATAAAAAAGCAATTATTTTTTTGATACAATGTAATTTAAAAAATATATTTTGTAACCTAGGGGAATTCAGGTGTTCCAATCGTATATCTAATATCATTAAAAAGTATACCCGCAGCCAGATAAAAAAAGCAATTATTTTTGATACATTGTAATACAAAAAATATATTTTACAACCTAAAAGTATCATTAAGTATAATTAACGACTAGAATTCTCGGTAAATTACTTTTAAAAAATATATTTGATAACCTAGGGGTATCCAGGTGTTTGAAATCGTATATCTACCCATCATTAAAAAGTATACCCGCAGCCAGCAATTATTTTTGTTACATTGTATATACCTAGGGTATCATTAAGTATCATTAACGACGAGAATTCAAAATATATTTTATAATCAAGAGGTATCATTAAGTATCATTAACGAGGAGAATTCAAAATATATTTTATAACCAAGAGGTATCATTAAGTATCATTAACGACGAGAATTCAAAATATATTTTTATAACCAAGAGGTATCGTATAATTATCCATGAGAATTCCAACTTTTAAAAAATTTTATAGAGGCTATAATTATCTACGAGAATTCCTATCGTAATTATTACTGGGAAAAAAATATTTTTAACCGTATAATTAAGCGTTCCCCGCGCGCTAGCGCGCGGGGACGCCGTGTTTCACCCCCCTCCCCCGGGGGCGGCAGGGGACGGTGTATATAAACTCTCGGGATTTTCGGATATTTCATTCGTTCTTCACTCGACGTTCGTTATGGCATCTTCACTCGGTAAGCGAAAACTTAATATATCTGATGATGAAGAGGAGATAGATATTTTTGAGCAAATTAAAAACGTTAAAGAGGAAAATACTATCGAAAAAACCGGCATTGTCCCTCGATACGATATTAAACGAGGTTTAGCTAGTTACGTGACTTCATTACCAGCGTCGCATGACGATTTTTATTTCGATATTCAAATATACAAGTACGAGGATATAAAAGATAGAGATAATAAAGATATTTGGCAATGCGATGGAAGAAGATTAAGATTTGTCGCGTCTAAAGATAGCGTCGAATGTAAACAAATTCGATCTATCGTGAACAAGATCGCCAAGCATATGATCGATAATCCCGACAAGATCACGAAAAATTATTCGTTTTTTAACAAAAACGAATAATTAATCAATATGGAATCCCAATATCTATTACTCGTATATCTATTAACGTATCTATATATACTATATACCCAATATATCAATTACTACTACTATTTAACATAAAAAAAAAGAAGACACTATGTCTACGTTTGATGGGATGGATATGAGACTCGAAGTTAACAGATTATCAACGTTCAAGATATGGTCTGTCGAAGGTATTAGCGTGGATGACATGGCAGCTAGCGGTTTTTATTGCATTAGTCCTAAAACCGTTCGTTGTTTTTGTTGCCTTACCGCCTTGACTGGATGGAGAGCCGACAATCATCCATTGGCTGTTCATTGGCGCGAACAACCGTTATGTCTATTTCTTCGTGGGGACGGAAAGAGGTGTGGAAACGTCCCTATCATTGGTCGTAATTATTTAGAGGAAATGCATAGGAAGTTCTCGGGACCGGAAAATGATCGCAGCAGAGTTTGTAAACTATCACCTTACGCGGCCATGCTACAAGCCAGACTCGAAAACGATTTAAAAGAAAAAGAAGAAAAACGAAAAAAAAATATATAAAACTCTAAACAATTTGATAAACTTACTCATTTAAAGATGAGTAGTTCGAGCGATTCCGAAAATGAAGAACCGCTAAATTTAAGTGTTAAAGCTAATCCTAAACAATTTTATACTTGCGAAAAAATATTAGATAAAAAATCTCGAAAATACAAATGTAATCAAGTAGAATGTAAAATTAAATTTAAAAATTTAGAACGTATTAAATTAACCGAAGTAAACGAAACGTTTGTTAGTATAATTAATTCCATACTCTTTGAATTATTACGCAACCAGCAAGGATATAATAGAGTTAGATTTTGTATTCGTTCGGATGAGTTGGATAGTCCGATAAATTTAAGGTTTATGAATATTAATGAATTAACGGCTGAAAGAGTAATAGGAGCTATAAGTCAAGTTGCCCAATCAAATCGAAATTTCCATTTACAAAGCTCTTTAGTTTTTGACGTTATTTTTTTACATTGCGACGTACCCGTTGGACGTCGATCAAAATCATTAAAAAATAGAAATATAGTAATTTTGGATACGTTTATAAAAACGAGTTCAAATTATATTTACATTGACAATACCGATAACTTATGTTTTGGAAGAGCTTTGGTGATAGGAATTTATTTGGCTGATAAGAGATTCGAAAAGAATACGAATGAAAAGTATCAACCAACGAACGAGTCAATTAATTATTTTAGAAAGATAAAAAAATGTAATCACCCCCTCCAAAAAGAAAAAGCGGAGCAATTATATAAAAACGCTAATATTTCTCCGGATACCGTTAATTTATTAGATATTCAAAATTTTCAAACTTACTTAAACGAATATCAAATTATTATATTCAGAGCTGATAATTTAGAAAAATATTTTGTCGGACCTTTCAAGGAAAAACAAATTTTTCTATTGTTAGTTAATGATCACGTGCATGTAGTTAAGGAATTGCATACAATGTTTGGCGGTATATCTTATTGTTCTAAATGTTTAAAAGTATTTCACGGAACTAATCAAAAGAATAATCACTTTTGCGAAACTCGAGTTAAATGTAGTAGATGTAGAACTTTAAATGTATTCCACGAAGATAAACTAATTAAACCTGTTAAATGTCGAAAATGCCATCGTTATTTTAAAGGAGAAGAATGTTTGAATTTTCATATATCTAACGGAACGTGCGATAACTTTAAAAGGTGTTTAAAATGCGGACTAGAACTGAAAGAAAAACACTCTTGCTCGAAACCATGTAAAAACTGTTTACGCGTACACGAGAGGAACCGTTGTTACGTTATGCCTCTTTCGAGAACGTACGAAAAAACCAGATATTGTTATTTCGATACCGAATCGATCGTTAAAAATAACGAACACGTCCCTGTCTTACTCGTAAGCGCTATGCAAGAAAATGAAGGGAACAATTACGAGTACGAGATATTTCGGGGGTTCGACTGCGTCGATAAATTTCTAAATTATTTATTCCGGACGAAAGAAATGGTTTTCCAACACGCGACAAAACGGCTTAAAGCAACTAAACCGGTTTTTGAAAATATTACGTTGTTAGCTCATAACAGTAAAGGGTTCGATTCGTTCTTTATTCTTCGTGGGTTATTAAAATTGAACATCATACCGGATATTGTTTTTGACGGAAGCAAAATGTTGGCCATTTTTTTGAAAAATCAAAAAATGAAATTTATCGACTCTTTCAATTTCGTCTCGCAACCATTAAGATCGTTCCCCGCGACGTTTTCTTTGGGCGAAAATAGAAAAGAATTTTTCCCTTACATATTCCACACCGAAGAAACTTTGGATTATGTCGGTCCACTACCGCCGAAAGAGTATTTTCAACCGGAACATATGAAAGAAAAAGATTATAAAGATTTTCTCGAATGGTACGCGACGAAATCGAGACAATCGGTCTATAATTTACGCGAAGAACTGGAATATTATACTATCATGGATGTTAAGGTTTTACAACAGGGTATGGATAAATTTAGACAATTGTTCGAGAAGGAAACTGGTTTCGATGTTTTAAATATGAACGCTTTAACCATAGCGGGGGCCTGCACGAATATTTTCCTTCATAAATACTTGGAAGAATTTACACTCGGAGTAGTACCGTGTAACGGCTACAGGAATAACTACAATCAAAGCAAATCTGCTTTAAAATGGTTGGCGTGGGAAGAAAAAGAACGCGGAATAAAAATTCAATCGGTTCTCTCGTTGGAAGGGGAAAAAAAGATTGGACGATACCCGGTAGATGGTTATTCTTCTCAACCCGAAATAATATTTCAATTTGACGGAGATTTTATTCACGGATGTCCGAAACATACGAAAGGAGGCGAATGGAATCCGTTATTGCAAGATACGTTTAAAAATTTATACGAGAGAACTCTGGATCGAGATGATGATATCATGTGTAATGCACCGAACGCTGAATATGTTAGAATATGGAGTTGCGAGTTTGACGAAATGTTGAAAAACAGAATCGAGGTAAGAAAGTTTTGCGATTCGTTACACTTTCGAGATCCGATAGGACCAAGATCGGCATTATACGGTGGTCGTACTGAATGCTTCAGGCTGTATCATAAAACCAAACCAAACGAAAAAATTCTATATTACGATGTTTGTAGTTTGTACCCCTTTGTATGTAAAAACAGAGACTATCCTAAAAATCACCCGGAGATTATTACGAGAGATTTTTCATTCGATTTGAATCATTACTTTGGGGTAATGTCTTGTAAAATATTAGCTCCGAAAGACGCTTACATACCGGCATTACCAATTCGAACCAGAAAAAAACTATTTTTCGCTTTGTGTCGTACTTGCGTGGAAAACGATATACAAACAGCCTGCGCGCATAACGACTCCGAGCGAGCTTTCGAAGGGATTTGGCCCACCCCAGAAATATACATGGCGGTCGAAACCGGTTACGTTATATTGGAAATCTTCGAGGTTCACCATTACCCCGAAAGGTACACCTATATCAAGGATAAAGATCCTGGTTTTTTCGGCAGTTACATTAATACATTTTTGAAACTAAAAATCCAAAACTCTGGTTGGCCTCGCAACGTTACCACCGACGAGGAAAAAACGGAATATTTAAGACTGATTAAAGAACGAGAGGATATCGAGATTAGACCCGAAGATGTAACAAACAATTCAGCTCTACGCGCGTTGGCGAAATTAGCTTTAAACTCGTTATGGGGTCGACATTGTTTAAACAACGATAAACCAAAATCGGTTTTCGTCAAGGATTATCAAGATTTCATTAAAATTATAATGGATCCGACATTGGAATTAACGGATATGCGGCCAATTAACGACGATGACGTTTGTTTAATGACCTACAAATTCAAAAAAGATTTTTGCCCGACATATTACAAAGGATCGGCAGTGTTGGGGAGTTTCGTTAGTTCGTACGGTCGGATCGAATTGTTTCGAACTCTGAATAAATTAAAAGAAAGGGTTTTGTACTGCGATACGGATAGTATTATATTTATTCACAAAGAAAGTGACGAATTTCTTCCACCCTTCGGACAATTTATGGGTGATTGGACCGACGAAGTTCCAAATGGGTATATATCGGAATTCGTTACTTCGGGTCCGAAATCGTACAGTTACAAAACAAATACCGGGCATTGCGTTACGAAAATGAAAGGAATTTCGTTAAACAGGAAAAACGAACAGATAATTAACTTTGATTCGATCAAATCGGCTTTAGACACTCCGGGAACTAGTTACACTTTGGAAATCCCCTTTAACGTTGTGCGTGACAAAGCTCGCGCGAAACTACTTTTAGGAAATCTGAAAAAAAGTTTCGGCGTGACTTTTAATAAGAGAATAATCGCGGACAATTTTTTAACATATCCGTTTGGATACTCGTTAAAGCAAGATGCATCGTGAAAGTCTACGTTTAAAATCATTCAATGGTCATTGGACTTCCAATTCGTCGGAGTTGGAAGTTATCCCCGCGGAACTAGCAGCGTCGGGTCTCTTTTACTTAAACGACGGCTTAAAAACCATGTGTTTCAGCTGTCATAACTTATTCGATTGGGGAGGATCGAATGAGACTAATCCTCACGAAGTGCATCAAAAACAAGCTCCATTTTGTAATTATATTCTCGGACTCGATATTACTAACGTGAGTCTGGCTGATGAAGAAGGGGAAAAGAGAAGATTAAAGGAAGAAATCGTGGAATATTTTGACGAATCCATCAAAACGTTTACGTCTAGTTTCGTCGATTTAATTCTCGAATCGTCGATAGATGCTTTCAACACGGAATTTCAACTCTAAAAGAAAAAAAGTGACTTTCGACGATATCCCCGTGGTTTTTATTATTCCGTACGAAGATCGCGTTAATTGGAGAGAAATAAACAAACTCCATTTTCAAAAACGGATTGACGATTTTAATAAACTTTTTGAGAAATGTTTGATGCTTGTAGAATAAAATTCCAAGCCCCCATGCAAATTTTACTGGCCGGTAGTACTATGGCTGGTAAAACGACGTGGATATTTAACCTTTTGAAACACGCCCATTGTTTGATCGAACCACCTCCGGATAGGATAGTGTACTGTTATAAAGAATATCAACCGAAATTTGACATTGCGAAAAAAGAAATTAAAAACATTGAATTTTTGGAAGGACTCCCCCCAGATGATTCTTCCTTTTGGGACGAAAGTATTAATAATTTTCTAATAATAGATGATCTGGCATTCTCTTGTTATAATAGTTCCCATATCGCTAATATATTTTGCGTCGGCTCTCATCATAAAAATTTATCCGTCGCTCTTTTAACTCAAAATCTTTTTGGTCAAGGTAAAGAGAGTCGAACCATTAGTCTTAACTCTTCGTACATAATTGTTTTTAAAAATCCGCGAGACGGGTCTCAAATAACTTACTTGAGCAGACAAATATTTCCGAATAATAAAAACCTCGTAACTAGAGCGTATGATTTTGTTACCAAGGGTACTCCCTATTCTTACTTGTGTATCGATTTAAAACAAAACATTCACGATGATTTGCGTTTAAGAACAAATATTTTTCCGCATGAAGGAAATATGATTATTGTATGCGATGACAAATAAAATTTTGTATATAAAACTATTTATCGTTTCCGTATGTCTTTTATTTCGCGTTGGAACGTTCGAGGAGTTGGAATGGTTAAGAGAAAGCGTAAATCGAGTTTGTTAAAAAAAGTATTAAAAAGAAATTTTAAACGAAAAATTCGAAAGAGAGGACGTCATCCGTTACACAGACATTTACCATTTTTTCGTGGATTGGTACGCGCCAGTCAAAGTGGCGGAGGAAAATTAACCAAGGTACTGAAAAAAGCCAAGCAAAGTCAAATCAAAGCCGTTCACAACACGTTTTATAATTTGTTAAAGGGAAATATTCCTTTACCCGAAAAGGATAGAATTTATATTAAAAAACATCGAGTATATATAAGAAAAATCGCTAATAAAAGAGGTCTGGCTAAAAACAAACGGAAACTTCTTATAAAACAGGCGGGAGGATTTTTACCCGGGTTAATAGCTGCTTTGGTACCGACCTTGATATCTACCATCACTTCATTAGCGAGATGAAACGAATGGTATTACTACCCGAATCCGCTGTTTTATCGGGAGCTGAAAAAGAAGCGACAGAGTTGGATCGTGAAATGAGTCGGATTTTAAAACAAAACACCTCTTCGGAGGATAAACTTCGACATTATTTATTAACTTTACAAAAGTATTTGACTATGAAGAGCCTGATAGAACCTCCTAACGTCAACGTTGCAAATATTCCACCAGTTTTCCAAGTTCAACAACAACAACAACCCGTTCAACCACCGCAATTTCTAACACCTAATCCGTTTTCAGTATTGCAACAGCCTCCTTCGCAACAACAATCACCTCAAGGGACCCCCCTGGCCCTCTCAAGGTCAACACCGAGGTCACCCTCGAGGGTGCCCTCGACGATTAAGAAGTCATTCCCACGACCTAAACTCACGTCGACTCCGAAAACGAAGAGACATCGACGATATACCAGAGGTGTACCGGAGGCGGAGGAGGGTGATGATGGTGATGATGGTGACGGTCATCCTTATCGCCCGAGACGTCTCCTTACTGGTATGAAATTGCGAAAAGTCAAAACACCGATAAAATGGTCTAAATGAAAATGTACCAATTTTTTTTAAAAATAAAAAATATTTTATTTCATTTTTTCTCTTGATTCAATAAATGTATACACATATTTAACATAATAATCACGTCGTTGTAAGGTTTATCTTTCACGTCGTACAATTCTCGTATTATTTCATTAAAAGAAAATCCGTGACACAAACTTGTTAAAACAAAAATAACGTGTCCCCCGCATGTAAATGAACTATTCGGCTGTATTTGACAATTATTGTAATACCAATTGGAAGCGTAGCTTGATAGATTAAAACCGTAATAACTAGGGTCTTTACCGTACGAGCAAAAGAAATAACCGTTATCGTTAGTATCGATATAGACTCCTAACCAATGCAATCCTTCGTTTGAGGATGGTTCCGAATTGACCACGAAACAATAGGGTTTCCGTTCTGGTGGATCGGGTAAAATATCTTTCGGGAACACTCCTATGAAGTAGGGTCTCGTTCGAGGATCTGTGCTTAAAAAAAGGTTTAATTCTTCCGTGTTCATTTAGCAACTTTTTGTAATTCCGGCTCGTAGAATGATCCTTTTATTATTTCGTCGTTTACGTCTTTTATTATGTAAGCAGTTGGAGTACGTAGTAGTACTTTATGCACGACAAAAATTTCATTCGTCCAATATCCAGTGTATCCTTTACCAAAGGCGCCTTTGTCGGACGTAATTCTCACCAAATCACCCTTGCGTAATTTTGGCTTGTTGCTTGTACGTTTCTTCTTGTAGTATAATCGTTTCCATATTAAATGTTCGTTATTTATATTTACGTTTTTCGGAGCTATACCGATTGTTGAATGAACAGTGGCGTTATATCCATTTACAATTTTTTGTAAATGTTTCGTGTAATTATAATTGTTATTTCTCGTCATTAATCGAAACATTCGCGTTTTCAATGTTCTATTCCATCTTTCTATCATGGCGCATTTTAAATTTCCGTAACTAGCGTACCAATGGATATCCTTACTTTTAAGATAGGCTTGCACTTTTTTGTTTTTAAACTCGCTTCCTTCGTCAGAATTTAACCTCGAAGGTGTACGTTGCTTAAAGATTGTACCGAGAGCTTTTATGATTTCTTTCGCCCCCTTTGTTTTTAACGGTAAAGCCCACGCGTATCTCGACAAGACGTCAATGACGGTTAGAATGTAACGATATTTGTTATTGTATTTGGATAATTGGGGTAAATCGATTAAATCGCATTGGAAAACCTCGTTCATACTAGTGACGTACGTTTGGTTTCTAGGATATATTTTTCTTCTGGGTTTATGTTTCGTATACGCGGGTTGGGAAATCAACCATTGTTCGATATCTTCCTTTGATATATTTGGTAGAGCTTTTTGTAATTTTCTCACCGATCCTAAACTCGCGGGATGTTGCGGATCGTAATATATATTTTCGATTTTACGCGCTATTCGTTTACTAACCATCTTTGAAGGTATTTGGGAAATAAAGAAAAAAACCATCTGTGAATAAGCTTTTTATTTATCAAACGTAATTGTAAAAAACATCTCTTTTCAATTCCGTTACATTGTCGGTAATAATAAGAAATAATTGATCCAAATTTTCGTTCTTCTCTCCAAATCGTTTTTCAAACTCATTCTTCAGGTTCGTCTTATTTAACATCGATATCGCTTGTAGGATGTTCAAGTCAGTATTCGAATTTGAGGTGCAGGATACGTGGTGTTCGATTTCGCCTTGGCAATTAAGATTACCGCAGCAGTTGGTCTTTTCCAGTAAATTTTCGGTAATGTCTCGCAAAATCATTGTTTTGAATAATTCCTTGGTATTGGCTTTTATTTCCAATTGCCGGTCCAATTCCGGTTTTATTTGTTTCAATCGACTCCACGTGGTTTTATTTAAACAAAATCCTTTACACGTAGCCATCCACAGTAAATCGTAGCGATGAATATTCGAATTTTCGCATACGTATTGTCGAATGTCGATATACTTTGTTCCGGTTCCAGATACGTAACCTTCAACTTGAAAATTTTCCGGTAGGGTACTGTGGAAGCGGGGTAAGACGTCTTGGAAAAACAAGTTTATATAATCCACCAGCAACCATAAGTTTTGATATACTTTGTTACTAATTGTAACCATATACTCCGTTCTCGCATTATCGGAAATGGAAATAATTAGATCATCACCAGCTTCGGCTATCTCGATAGTTTGTTTATCGGAGAGATTGTACTGTTGTTGTTTCATGATTTTCACGCGATCATTTGACGCTAATTAGTTGAAGACGTTTAATTTTATATTTCTTTCAACACCTTTTTAATTTCCTTAAAATCCCAACAATTACCGACGATAGTTACGTGTCTTTTGTTATTTCTAACTGTTACGAGAAGATTATTATCTTTTCGAGTTGGTAAATAAACGTACTCGTCCATACTCTCACTCTAGTTTGTACAAAACGTTACGATCCCTCGTTATTAATAACTCGTTTTCGAACTCGGCGTATACTATGGCTGTTACCGCAAACGTGAGTGCTTTGTTAAAACGTATAGTCAACCTTAAACTACCGTGTTTTTCTAAAGAACAATGCTCGGCACTAGCCTGCTCTTCCGGAGTAAAATCAACAGCGTATAAAGTGTTACCTCTAGGATAATCAAAAAGACTAATGTAGTTTCCTTTATTTTTCCCATACATATCTAGAGCCGTAAATAAGGAAGCGTATTCCCTACAGTATTGATCGTGAGTAAAATCCGGTGTGAAAGGTTGATCTGGATAATTTTTATTCCCTACTGTAACTGATAAAAAGTTCAAATCTAAGTGTTCGAAATAAAATGGATTTTGAGATATACGCCCATTGAAGGCTGATGTTTTAACGAATCCGATAATCATTCGATTAGGAATTCTACCTAAAAATAGGTTTTCTTTAATCGTGTCACTGTTCCCTGCTTCGATACTAAAATACTTTGCTACAGTTTGATTAATGGGATACACACACGGTGTTTTTTCCAAAACCATAGCATGCGCTAGCATAATTTCAGAGTTTGGTTTTATTTTCCGTACAAATAAAGAAGCTGATTTAATAACGATTTTATAATTAGTAATTGGATCAGCAGCAGCAGCGCCAGGTTGATAAATTATTGGAAAAGTATCCGCTGATCTAATAAATTTAAACTTTATATCAACGTTGTTCAATAAGAACTTGTTCATCTTACATACATCAACGTGTAATCTCCCTATCATTTCAAATATTTTAGATGCTCCGGTTCTGGTTCTTCTAGATTTCATTCCGCTATTCTCGGCATGGTGTGAATCGGCATTTGTTAGTTTTGTATCTTTGTAAAACATTTCTAATGCCAATTGCGTGTCTTTAGCTTCTTTCCCATAATTTAACATTGTTTCGAAATAAGCGATATATGGGGCTAAATTATTCACGACTTGAACCTGAGTATCGTTAAACATAACTTCTATTTGATCAAATAAACTCCATAAGGTTAAATTAACCGGTCCGAGTTTATCGTTGCCCGCGATTTCTACCCATTTATTATCAGTTGTGTTAAATCCTAATATTTGAGCCTTAACGTACAGTTTAATTTTTGAAGTGTCTATATAACTATCGGGAGTTCCGGGAATAAAAAATTCCAATGGACCACCATCCGTTATAGCATTAACAGTTTGTAGTTGTATGTCGTTACTGGCCACAATATTCAAATTAGTGACGGGTTTAGCGAAAAAATCTAATTCCGACATCATTCCTTCCATTTTTGAATAACTTTATTTGTCACTGTTTAAACGTAAACTATTTACTACTCGTGTAAATTCCCTACTTTTATACCCCCCTTTGATTTTTAAGGGTACTTCTTTAAGCTAAAAAATCAGTCTTCTTCCTTATTCTTTTCACTTTTCTCTTTCCTAGCTTACTGGTTCTTCTTCTTCTTTTACGTCTTCCACTCCCAAATTGCGCTTCCCCTATTTTATCACCCGCTTTATGTAATAAATTAGACCCCGCAATTTTAATATTCTTTTTGAAAGAGCTTTTAGGATCTGCTCCCGTTGATATGTCGCCGAACCATCTACTTCCGACACCTATCGCTTCTCGTCCAACAGCTTTTGCTGCTGGTTTGAGTATGGGGGTTATGAAGCGAACTAAACTCTTAAATATAGATCCCAAACCGTTTCCTCTTTGAAATACTGGCCCAACAAACGCCCCGCCCGATTGTTGTAAATAATAATTATAATATCTATTCCGTACAGACATTATTAGTGATTACGGATCCTTCTAAAATGTAAAGTCGTAACGGTTTTTCCGAGTTTAAATGGGATTTTCGTTCCCGAATCTGTCGTTATATCTATCTCAACTAAATTAAAATTGGGTGTACGTACTGGATAATAATTAATTGGATTGAATGTTAACACGTGAGGTTTATTATCTCGACTGTTTTCAGGTCTTGGAATTGTACGTAAAAGCCCACCCCAAGAGTCACCTATTACCTGGGGGTATATGAGACTCGTATAAATGAATAAAGTTTGTACACCTCTATTTATATCTCCGAGATGTTTACTTTCCGTATTGTTCCTCAACGGAGTGTCTACTTGACTCTTATCAAATCCCAACATGTAACCTAATCCGGGATTATCTTTTGGAAATGTAATTGAAAAATAATCCATATATTTTGCCTCATTTACGGTAATTTTATGCCATGGGGTGTTCTCTTTAACAATTCCAACCCCGCATTTGATTGTTACTGTTCCTGTTTTATTATACACAAAATCGAAATATTTTCGTTTCGATTCGGGTAAAACCATTTTCATTGCTTCGAGTACGGTATCTATACTTTCATACGTACCGTGAGGTATCGTATAAGCTTTCGTTTCGATTGATGCTTTATTAACATCTTTATTTACGTCAACGGGTCTATTTCGGTCCCTTGGAACAAATTGTTTGACTTGGAATTTACCCAAATTTCTGGTATCTAATTGATCTCGTGCAGTGTCTAAAGGATTACTAGCTATATATGTTTCCCGAACAATCCATCGATCCCAATCTAATTCCGCTATTCCAAGTACTTTTCCATATTCTTTAGGAAACTTAATAGCCGTTTGTTTGTCTCCGTTAATTTTAATTTGCATAAATGTCATTCCCTCTTTCGTCATTAGTTCAAAATTTATATCATCCCTAGCTTTTGTTGTTATTGACTGTTTAAACGTTTCGAATAATTTTTGGTAAATACTTGTAGGTTCGTCGTTCGGTCCCCTCACTATATTTCCCAATTTACCACAACCCCCTTCCCCAATTTCGTACTCATAATCAAGATCCACCGATCTTACGACAAATTCATCAAAACAATCAGTTATGTTATCCCACTTTGAAGGCATATTTATTTCCGACAATCCAACCTCCCAATTTCCCTCCGATAAGTTATACGTTGTAGGTAGTTCCGTCCTATAACTTGTTTTAGTATTTTCAGGATATAATTGCATGGAGGCATTACTAGGTAAAGTAATGTAAAAGGAATCGTAAGCGGGTGCTAACATTGCCATGTTTACTTGTCGAGTTATTTATTGCTAATGACTTATTCATCAATGTACTAATTGCTTTTATTAACTATTTTGATTGACAGGTGTGATACGGTTCATTTGCATTGTTTATGGTATGGATTTCTGAATTATGCAAATTTTGATCATTTTTGACAAATTTGTATAGTCAAAAGTGGGATTTCTGAATTATGCAAATTTGGATCATTGCTGGCTAATTTGCATGCCTAAAAGTTTGGTAACTTACTACTAACGTCAACGTATTTTATTTATTTAAGAAACTATTAAGATTAGTCATGGTAAGTAATTGACTACTCTTATTATAAGTTAAAATCAACAGATAATTAAATAATTTATTAAGAACGCTTACAGGCCAATTTAAACTTCAAATAATAAGTTTGGTTTGTCAAAAATTGTATGTGAAAAGAACCTTACAAACTGCCTGGTCCAATTTATTATTAAGGGTTATTTGAGTAATCAGACGTTAATAGAACGATTTTGTTGCGATAATTTAATCTACAAATTATCATGTTTGTTTATAAAAAATTGTAACTGAAAATAACCGTTGAAAGTGCTTTGTCGAAACTATCATTAAGTTTATCAAACCGCACTAGAAAGATTTTATTGTGAATACTAATTCAAAAAAGTTTGTATAATATAAAAACAACTGTAATTGTTTTTGTTAAAGAAATTATTTTAAGGTCAATGATTATATTAAACCAAAGTCATACTAAATTGATTTTGTTCATAATCGAAAGGATATTTGATAAAGAAAAAGAGAATACCGCCAAAATATTAGCCGGAATCACACCAGTTCTAGCCAATAGAGGGCGCGCAAAGCATAATATGGCCGGGGCCATCTTGTTCGTTTTCCGCTCTTTAGAGCTGAAACGATTGTTCTGACCCCTGCTGGCTGGCTGGCTCGTTTTTTGCTGTGACCTGATGAGTTTCGTCATAAATATTTTGAAATTCCCGCGATTTTTAACTGACAATTCACCCGAAGTTCACGTTACCCCTCATAGGTAGCGTAACGTAATTTATTTCAATTGACATTATTTTTCGTCCTCACCGGGAACCGATCCCGCGATCTCCTGATCCATACACATACATGACGTCACTGAAGACGCCCGCTCCAAGCCTCTAACCACTGAGCCACGCTCGCTTAGTACATAAACCGAGTTAAGTTATAGTCAAGAGAAGAGATAGGAAGAAGGATCTGGATTCCCCCCCCTCCCCGACGCGCTCGACTGGGGAGAGGCAGGCGGACGGGAGTGGACAGAGGAGAGACGGACAGACTTCGCAAGCGCGCCAGACTGGTTTTAGCGCTGTATTTGTTGCAATTTATTTTTGTAATTTAAAATTATTATACAGTGTGGAAAAGATCAGAGTGACCAAATTTTTCGGACATTTTATAAAAAAAAACTCGAGATCAATGAGGAAATTAATTGTAGTACATTTTCCAGACTCATGGAAATTTAATTAAAGAATTCTCTGGCATCCACTAAACAAATCGTTCATGTACTTTCAAATTATCACAAAAATGAGAATTTGTAAGAAATCAATACAATAATGTTAATGAAAAATTAGATTTTGTATGATATCATAAATTTTGCAAGATTAATCCTGTGACAAACAGGAAATTAATGTCCTTTAGCGCAAATGTTCGATGTGTCTACCATCTTGATGTAGACATTCTTCAAGTCTACTGGCCATTGATTCGCGGGCGTGGCGAAGCATTCCTGGGGTGATGTTGGCAGTGGCGATTCTTATTCTGGCTTTAAGGTCGTCGGGTGAATCTGGTTCAGTTGCGTATACCTTTCCCTTGAGGAAGAAATCTAACGGAGTTAGGTCAGGAGACCTTGGAGGCCAGGGCGTTGGTCCACCCCTACCAATCCATCGGTTAGGGAACTCGTTATTCAGCCACTCTCTTACGGGTACGGCGAAGTGCGGTGGCGCCATCCTGTTGAAACCACATATCCCTCACTACTGCCAAGGGTAAATTATTAATGGCATCAGTAAATTCTTGACGCAAAAACTTCAATTAACGTTGCCCGGTGATGTTCTCGTCAAAAAAGTATGGCCCAATGATTCTGTCGCCAATGAAGCCAACCCACACATTGGTTTTCAAACGCACCTGATAATAATGCTCCCGAAGCCAGTGAGGATTTTGCTGCGACCAATAGTGAAGGTTATGTCGGTTGACTGTTCCATCTTGATGGAATGTAGCTTCGTCAGAGAACATAACCTTGCTAAGGAAACCTGGCATTTGTTCATCGAGGAACCGCATTTGCATACAAAAGTCCTAAGATTGTCATCCCCTGTTAACGCTTGGTGTAGGTGATTTCTGAAAGGATGGAATCGGTTAAAGAATTCTCTGGCATCCACTAAACAAATCGTTCATGTAGTTTCAAATAATCACAAAAAAGGCGAAATTTTAATAAATCAATACAATAATGTTAATGAAAAATTTGCTTTTTATCATAAATGTTGCAAGATTAATCCTGCAACAAACAGGAAATTAATGTCCTTCTAACGACAACAAAAAACACCTACTGCCATGGAAGGCAGAACTATTGCGGCTGTTAACAAGGGTCAATGTGCATTAAGGGCTATTTTTTAGGTTTGTGGCCTCTAGGCCGTAAGTACGAGGTTATCTCACGGTAGTTTACGTCGGAAGTGTGCCCCACCTACGAATTAAATTAGCTTGGTACTTCGTTATGATGGCGCGTTTTACTAATCGCGAAAAGTTCGATATGATTTACGTTATGGGTGAATGCCGAGGAAATTCTCGCCTGGCAGTTATTTTGTACACCGAACGCTTTCCGAACCGAAGGCCACCTGCTCGAAGAACTTTTGGTAAGCTAGAAGCTAACCTACTAGCAGAAGGTAGCTTTACGGTTCAAAAAACGTCAACGTAGGGTTGACCGGATAGTTGGAAACAAAGCCCGAGAGATGGACATTGTGGCAAGGTTCGAAGCAGACCATCACACCAGCAGTAGAGCGGTACGAGACGAGTGTGGCATTAGCCATCGTACATTTCTGTCGATTTTGCATCGGAACCGATTCCATCCTTATCGAAATCACCTACACCAAGCGTTAACAGGGGATGACAATCTTAGGACTTTTGTATGCAAATGCGGTTCCTCGATGAACAAATGCCAGGTTTCCTTAGCAAGGTTATGTTCTCTGACGAAGCTACATTCCATCAAGATGGAACAGTCAACCGACATAACCTTCACTATTGGTCGCAGCAAAATCCTCAGTGGCTTCGGGAGCATTATTATCAGGTGCGTTTGAAAACCAATGTGTGGGTTGGCATCATTGGCGACAGAATCATTGGGCCATTCATTTTTGACGAGAACATCACCGGGCCACGTTAATTGAAGTTTTTGCGTCAAGAATTTAGTGATGCCATTAATAATTTACCCTTGGCAGTAGTGAGGGATATGTGGTTTCAACAGGATGGCGCCACCGCACTTCGCCGTACCCGTAAGAGAGTGGCTGAATAACGAGTTCCCTAACCGATGGATTGGTAGGGGTGGACCAACGCCCTGGCCTCCAAGGTCTCCTGACCTAACTCCGTTAGATTTCTTCCTCAAGGGAAAGGTATACGCAACTGAACCAGATTCACCCGACGACCTTAAAGCCAGAATAAGAATCGCCACTGCCTACATCACCCCAGGAATGCTTCGCCACGCCCGCGAATCAATGGCCAGTAGACTTGAAGAATGTCTACATCAAGATGGTAGACACATCGAACATTTGCGCTAAAGGACATTAATTTCCTGTTTGTCACAGGATTAATCTTGCAAAATTTATGATATCATACAAAATCTAATTTTTCATTAACATTATTGTATTGATTTCTTACAAATTCTCATTTTTTTGTGATAATTTGAAACTACATGAACGATTTGTTTAGTGGATGCCAGAGAATTCTTTAATTAAATTTCCATGAGTCTGGAAAATGTACTACAATTAATTTCCTCATTGATCTCGAGGTTTTTTGTTATAAAATGTCCGAAAAATGTGGGCACTCTGATCTTTTCCACACTGTATATCTTTTTAATCATAGGGAAGATTAAATTTCTACTTAACTTAAACATTACAGTTAATATTATCATATCAATCAAAACATAAATTAAAGTTCTCCCCGACGGAAGGCGCGCTAAGCAGAGAGAGTTTATATCGTTTCTGAAGACTCGTCTGCTTAAAGTTAGGGTGATCATGGTGATGGTTTTATCCAAGTAAGAACTCGCGCTCTCGTTAGATTGATTTACTAATAATAATCAACAACTTAATGAAAAAAAAATTAAATGTATTAACAAAATGAAACCCGAGTCAGCGTTTTAAAACTATAACTAGATTGGGACGGAGGTGTCGTTGCTCACTATTTGTTTTGGCAAGTTAAAAATTAAATAATCACTTTATGAAACTGACATTAAATAATAGGTAGATTTTCGCAGAATTAAATTATTATTTCAGTAATTTCTGTAAAACTCGAATCAGCTAGACTGGAACGGAGGTATGGTGCTCACTATTTGTTTTGGCAAGATCAAATTTAAATAATCACTTAATGAAACTGACATAAAATTATAGGTAGATTTTTGCAGAATTAAATTATCATTTCAGTAATTCCTGTAAAACTCGAATCAGCGTTTTAAAACTATCATTTCAGCAATTTCTCTTTTCCGCTCTAGCTTGGTTCACCTACTAATAACACTTAAGAAAAGGAACGATTTGATAAACGAATTAATCATTCCTGAAGTCCAAGTTTTAAAACCTCAACTAGATTGAAACGTCCCATTGCTTGCTTTTTGTTTTGGTAATTTCCAAAATTGAGACGGAATCTATGCTCACTATGTGTTTCGGAAATTTAAAAGATTAAATGATGATTTAAACAATGAAACTGACCTACAATAAAAAGCAGATTCTTTGCAAAATTAAATAATCATTTTGGGAATTTCCGCTTTCCGCTCTCAGCTAAGAATCTTGCTGGGTACATCTACTAATAACAGTAACGTATGTGATAATTATAAAAATAAAATCCACAACTCAACGATATAAAATGAAATTTATGATCAGAATGAAACTAATTTCCATTAACAACAAACGAAATCAACGTGTTCATCTCTCAATCCACTGAAATATGAAATTTCTACATGAAAGTGCTATTTACCTAACATATTTTTGAAATGTTATTTAAATCAATGAAACATACTCATTTAAAGTTAACTAATTATAAGTCGCTAATATGATTATTATATTTAAAATAATTATATTATTTAAGTAATAAATTTAATCATAGTGTTGATTAGCTCCAATAGAGGGCACATAGTGTGCAAACTACGTCTGGTTAAGGTATTCATAGTTTCCAGTCATGGAGGATTCCTACCACTAACACAAAATCGTCTGCTATTTTACGCTCTAGGTTTCCTGGTCTCCTTGTGCAAATGGTATGAATCCTTTCTACCTCGAGATTTTAAATCCTGAATATCAGTATTTCTTTCATCTGTTGTCTCGAAATATTTCTTTCGTATATGTTGTCAGCACGCTTAAAACTACGTTATATATTACCACAAAGTCACTCCAACATGGAGACCAAGGTTTGCGTGTGCTGAAAACCAAAGCTCGAACACGTATATCGAATAAGCTGCCGTACCGAATAAGCTAAAGGTAACTTCGCAAACGAGCGTAAAGTGAAAACAGATAGCTGAAGCTGAAGCAGTTTAAAATTGTCAGTTTCAGCGTGGCCTTTCGCAGACTAGAATAACGCGGATTTGTTTAAACGTTTGTGCAAGCAGGCGCTGAATCCCATTTTCAGCTCATATCTGTTTCCAGGAATACATAGATTTACTACTTAAAATCTTAAAGAGGCCATAGACCCCATACAAATATCTGATTGACTTTGAGGGGAAGCGCCAAAAACGTTTAAACCGCCTGCTCCTCCTTCCTCGCGTCTCATTGGTTATGCGAATGTGTCGGACAGATCGAGATCATGACCTTTTAAACTGTCGTCTGCATCAGTTTCGGCTCGGAAATGGTCAGGGAGTGCGAGAACTTGTAACAGTTTGACGTTAACGACATTTTTGAAGCTGAAATTTCTCTAACTGTAACTAAAGTCTACGATTTAGAAGTTAATGTAGCTCGAAATTCAGTATTGAAAACGAATGCTATAATAATTTCGAGAAACGATGACGTTTACCTCCCCTTGAACCCTAAGCCTTCCCCTTTCAGTCAAGCACCCAGGCCCACAAAATGGCCTCTTAAAGATTCCAAGTAGTAAATCTATGTATTCCTGCTGTTCAATTAGGTATTCCAGTTTCCTCTTTGGGCCACGTGATATATTTTGACCAATTAAGAGTAAATTTAGGAAACCCACATCCGATTTACGTCATTTTATTATCTTGTCGTTCTGTTAATTCTTCAATTTAGTCTATATTTAGTTAGTAGAGCTATTTTTCTGCCATGGGTGGTGGAAAAATGGGGAAGAAATTAATCGAGGTGGTTAGACAATTTCTAAGTGTAGTATATGGAATAAAATTGATAAAAAGCTCAAAGATAACCAAGCTGTAGATGAAAGTTGGACCGGAGTCTCTACAACGCAGTGGTGTGCAAATTCGGGAAATTGAGGGGTATGCTAGATTCTCTTTCGAAAATCGTAACCCTTGGTTTCAACAAGCCGGCCTCATATTCTTAGAACGAGAATGATAGTCGGGAGATTTTACATTCTCATTCGCAAAACTACGAAAGAGACGGTGGGGGAATGAAAAAAACATTTTTCCCCTGGAAGAGAAATCGCCCGAGCGTTTCTTTCCCCTCCGCGGAACTAGAATAAGAAGGGACTATCTAAGCGTTCTACCTTGAGGAGAGGCGACGGCTATGGAGCCTATAGAGAATGAGAGACAACAACATTCGCCGAGGAGTCCTTCTTACACTCGTTTAAAACATTCTCATTCCCACCTCTCTCTCCTCATTCTTGGAAAGCATGCCTAGGAATGAAAATAAAATCATTCCCTCATTTTTTTTTCGCCGCAAAAGATCGTAAGGCCACTAGATGGGGCTATAGTCTATATTAGTTTTCGGGGAAGGTCCAGTTAGAACTTTTTGTATTTTATTTAAATTCCTTAGCCGATCTTTCGCTACGTCATCCCCTCCTCTAAGTCTATCCATAGCCCACTCGATCACGCGCGTCACGACGCAAGCTGCTCTCGCTATAGAAGCCCGTTCAAAGAATTCAGTTTACATGTATAAGCGCGACTTTTGAAAAAAAATTGAACTCGCCGAAAAATTAACATTAAGTTCTATGGGAGGAGGTCAGTTTTTTGGCCATATCCTCTCTTCTATTGATAGAAATGACCTGACATTTTTATGAGACGTGTGGTTCTACGAGTTTTACTATTCTAAAAAAGATTCAAGCTTCTAGAGTGAATAGTTTTTTTTAAAAAAATTATTTTCAAAATCAAAATGATGGGTTCGGTGCCAAGACTGAATATATCTTCGAATCTACTGGTCCAAATGTCCTGAAATTTTAACGAGAGGTGTGTTACAATGTATTCTAATATAGCAAAAAGGATTGAAGCTTTTAGAGTGGATAATTATTTTAATAAAAATTAATTTACAATGTCATAATTGTAAATTAAGTACTTAATGCCAAGGTTTGTTAATGCACCATATCTTTGGATTTAATGGCCCAAATGTTGTGAAAATTTAATTAGAGTGGTGTTACAATTGATTATATGTAATAATGGTTAAAAAATTTCATAATTAATTAGCTTTACAAAAAAATAATTTTAGTACTTTCACTCCCTATCCAAGATTAAACGTATTGCTTAAACATTGCGCTAAAAATTATATTTAAACAAAATTATAGGCCCTAAAGCCTAGAACACACCTATTTTGGGGAAGTTCAGAAGAACCCTTGTGCTTCTACCAGAAGCATTACTTTAGTTCAAAACTGTTTTTATTGAAAGTATCACATATTTTACAAAAACAAAGAATTAAGCATAGAAAAATCATGATTAAGAAACTGAAAAAGGTTGGGGAAAAGTATTATAATACCAGTTGCAGTTGGTAAAAAACAAAGATTTAGTGGAGAGATAGTTTTAAAATATAATTAATTGTCAGGGAGGTACAAGAATTAAAAAAAACTTCCTCACAGCTATCCTCTTCTTGTTCAATGACATTATGAAGCTTCTTGTGTGGTGCTTGATCTAAGTTTTGAAGCTATGCTTTAACATTTGTCAACTTTTCTTGAAGATCCTATTATTTCTTATTTTGAGGATAGACTTCATATTTTAATCGATTAATCTTTTAAATGCCTCGCCCAACAAGTAAGGATAAAATTTAAAAATGGCCATTGGCTCGAAAATGATATTGTCAGCTGGGCATCACCCCAGGGGTTTTCGTGACATCTGCCCCTCTGCACCTTTACAAATATTAGAAAATTGGTTCAAGAGGTCTAGGTTTTATAACCTATTACTCCCTAAAAGGCAAGTTTTGGACAAGGATAATGGGTTGGGTTTTATTTTTATCTTGGAAAACGGTTGTAAGTACTGAATTTAAATTGTGACATAGGAAATTTATTTTAATTAACAAATCAATCGACTCTAAAAGCTTGAATCCTTTTTAATATAATATAATCGATTGTAATACACCTCTAATTAAAGTTTCAGGACACTTGGGCCATTAGATCCAAAGATATTGTGTATTAAGTACTTTATTTACAATTATGGCATTGTAAATTAATTTTTATTAAAATAATTATCCAATCTAAAAGCTTCAATCCTTTTTGATATATTAGAATACATTGTAACACAACTCTCGTTAAAATTTCAGGACAATTGGACCAGTAGACCCGAAGATATATTCAGTCTTAGCACCGAACCCAACATTTTGATTTTGAAAATAATTTAAAAAAAAAACTATTCACTCTAGAAACTTGAATCTTTTTTAGAATAGTAAAACTCGTTGAACCACACGTCTCATAAAAATTTCGTGTCATTTCGATCAATAGAAGAGAGGATATGGCCAAAAAACTGACCTCCTTCCATAGAACTTAATGTTAATTTTTCGGCGAGTTCGAATTTCCCGCCAAGAATCCTGAAGTTGCACTTTTTGGCCTTTTGAACGGGCTTCTATAGCGCGAGCAGCGCAGCGTCCGGGAGCGCGGATCGAGTGGGCTATGGTCTATCTTGGACGTCGTTGCATGACGTCAAGTGTTCACCCCCCCCTTTCTCCACTTTAAGTATTTTTGTAGCATATAGTATTTTGTTTTGGAAAATTAAAAAGGGATTTTAGATAAGGATGGAATTTATTTGTTAATATTTTGAGAATTTTCAGGCTAACGCTAATAGTAACAATCATTTTTAATAACCTCGTGGGCTTAATTCTAACAATTTTTAACTCTGCATTTTCACAATTTTGCGTGGCATTTGGGATTCATCCTCGATGAATGTAAGCCAGTATTTTGTTGACTAATACGGGGCCTATTATTGCGTAGACTTCTTGCGTATGTGGCAAAGCTGCATTTATAGCATTGACCATTAATAAGAGATGATGAAGGAAATTTGCATCTTCTACGTTGAGGCTATTTAAAATTTTGGCCAATTCTGTGGCAATTTGTAAATATATGTGGTGAAATTCTTGTTGGGGATCCTATTTGAAAATTTATTTTCTAAAACTTTTCGATTTAGAGAAAATTGAATATGTCTCACCATTTTGAGTCCACAATAACTTTAGGCTTACTTAGTGTTAGGCAATTTCACGGGGCAATGTCACAACCGGCATTCCCCCGCCGATAGACACCCCTGGGGGGCGCCTATGAGGGGTAGTCGCGCGTCACGATTGGTAAGTTAAATCACAGCCCACTCGATCCACGCTGACGGACGCTGCGCTGCTCGAGTAGGCTATGGTTAAATTCGGTGGAAAACAAATGCCCGCCAATTGGAATTTTGTCTGTCGATGCATCCGCGCCATCATGGAATTTTATATTAAAGGGGCTCTCCGGAGCTGTTTGGGGGGAGACCGCCCTTAGTTCCGGGGAAAAACACCCAGCTCTTTGGCCATAAGGAATGGCGCCACCGTCGCGGTGGGCGGGTATGCAATACGCTAACCAACAGTTTGACCCCCCTTTCACCCCAACAGCTCGGGAGAGCCCCTTTAAGTAATTTAATTCAAATGTGCCAATTTTAAATTCAAAATGGTAAACTATCTTTCTTGGAAATTATGTTTGAATATAATATGTTTATGATTTATCTCGTTAGAAGTTTATAAGATGAGATGTGCGTAAGTCTATGTTAGAAATTTATAAGATGAGGTGTGCTCAAGTTTTTTATACAGGTTTCTCCTGCTAAGACTGTAATAATGGTTATTTTCAAACCTTTCCATATTTATAATGAGATGGTGCGATTTCCGGACCACTTTATACATAGTTTACACGCAAGGAGAATTCAAACCATTTGCACAAGGAGACCAGGCGACTTAGAGTCATAGGCGTAGAGTTTCGTAAATGTTTGGTGGGGCCCGGCCCAACCGGCCTGGACCAATACATAGATAAAATCATGCATGATGCATGCATATGATGTATATAAATTCCTAACGAATATTAAGTACTAAATTTATATATAGTACATTATATAGTATATTTATTAAGTATATCCATGTACTATGTTTTCCTCTAAAGATAATCTAGGCCGTTTTAAAAAAAATTTATCCGTATTTGCGCATTGTAATGCGAATGTAAAAATCCTTACAAAAATTTCAAGACCACTTTTAAAACTCGGGAAAATCACCAAATTAGGAAACTATGAGAGCGACTATGAGAGCGACTTAACCCATGAGACTAATTTATACTTGTGCTTCGAAAAACATTTTGAAAATTGTTTATCTACTCTATGGAGTTTTACCAGCGCCGCGCCTTACCAGGGATACTAGATGTTTAAAGACGGATTATCAGCTTGAGCCTTTCACGTACGTTCAGACGAGACTGGGGCAGAGGGTTTTTTAACGGGGATCTATAACGCGCGACGCCTTGTTTTTCCCTATCAAGGACAAATTGAATTCCTATTCCGAGTATTCTCCCATTTTTTGCGTTCCACAGCGCGCCTGTTTCTCTCAGATTTCGCATCCTCCCGCCATCATCCTTGATTTGGCTTTGAATTACACTAAAATCTAGAAGTCCGGTAGACTGTACTGCGCATGACACGCCGATAACTCTGTCGCAATTTCCGTCTCCCTTCGAATCCCTCTTAAAGAATCTTGTATCCCTGGCCTTACATTCGTCGCACTATTCCAAAAGCGGATTATGCTTCACACATAAAGTACGTAAGTCCCAATTTTCCATAGCTTTGGCCATAGATTTCATGACATTTCCGAAGTAAAAACAAAACACAAGAGCAAAAAACTTTTTAACCAATCAAAAGTCCCCTAACCGTAGATAACCTTTTTAATTCCGGACCAATCGGCGACGGCTATTACTATTTTTTTGAATGGGACCTCGACTCGACCTCGCCGGCGACATAACCGGGAAGCTCGAAAGGCAAATTTGCGATATCGTTCGTTAGTCGTTATATTATATTAAACGTTTTAAAGCTCAAGTGTAGAAAATTTTCGAGTCATTTAATAAGCCTTCAACTAAATATTATAAGATTTTTTTAATTTCAACAGAAAAATAGCTCTGCGAATAATAGTAGACACGAAAACTACACTAAGCTTCGGCTAGGTATCGGCGGTATCCCGAATTCCCGATTCCCGAGCCACCAGCGGCTGGGCTCGCCGTAGCCGCGAGAACAGAAAATATCCTAATAAAAATCAGATACACGGCGTCTTAAATAGTCTAAGCAAAAGCTACCCAGATTTATATGATTTTCGTGCCTTACTCCCAAGTAATCTTTGGTATTGTGTATAGTTTTAACCAAAGCTTTCAGTCTTTATAGTAGTTCCCTAATTTATGTATGTACCTGGTTAATCGGTTCTTAAAGCGGAAGGATCACAAGGATCCGAAGGAGCCGCCCTACCGAATTATATTCCTCCGCATAAGGGGAGGGGTTCTTTCCCAGGAGCTTGGAGAATATCGTGTAGCTCCTCCAGGCACAATGACACATGATACTTACTTCATGTGTAAAGCCTAATCGGCTTCTGACTATACTAGACGAGAGCATGCTAAAACGGGTTATTTTAAGAAGACCAGTTGCACTTTTCAATCCCATCCCTCATTCCTTCCATTATTTGTGTCATCGGTCAAAGAAATTGTTGTAGTATCTAAATTTAATTGACGTGAAAACCATGAAAACCAGCCCATCTGGTTAGGATGGGCTGCCAGCCGCTGCTGCCTTGACCGGTCAACTCACTTTCTCAACACTTTTAGCCACATCGTATGATGTACATCTACGATGTGGACATTAGTATGACCTGCCCTGTTGGCAGTGGCATTGTAGGAGAAACTCTGTACTGCCCTCTTTGTACTGCCTTTGGCAGTAATAAAAGTTTCTTTCCTCATTGAAGGGAGAGTCAATGGGAGCTGATGGGAGAGGATTGTGGTGAGGTTATATTTTTCGTTCGTCATTGAAGTAAGAGTTAATATGAGAGGATTAAGCATTGCATTAAATTGTACTAGTAAGGCTAAGCATTGTTTGTTTCAAATTTGCTCTATGTTTCAAGCGAGAGAGAGAGAGAGAGGATTATGATATAGCCTTAAAATGGAAGGTTTAATACTCCCTTTAAAATTACTATCACCCGTCGACAAGTATTTCACGCTTTCAATCCCACTCCCCTATTTCATCATTCAAAGAAATCGTGAGGAATTTTAAAAGCAAAAGCTTCTCGGAACCGGGTTATTACAATTATAATATAAGTTAATTTCAAGCTTTCTGTTTAAGTCGCACTATTTCAATTAGAACATAAGTGAATTTATTGAAGTAACAATAATTAAGTAGACAACAATGTGGCTACTATTATGGCCCAGCCCTTGGGTCGTCTTGTTTACATTTTACAGAACAAAATAAAATTCTTCTGTTCGGAAAACACTGCTTTGTAGTGGTTTTAAAGGTTTTTTGCAGTTAGTTAAACGAAAAATTATTTTTATGAGGTCTCTATCTTCATGATTTCGGTATTATGGATGACAAATTTTTGGAGGGGCCCGTGGCCACTTCTAAAATTTTTGGGGGGGCTCGGGCCCCACGGGCCTATAGAACTCTACGCCTATGCTTAGAGTGTAAAATCATCTGCTATTTTACACTCTAATTCGCCTCGTCTCCTGGCGTCAATGGTAGGAATCCTCCATGCCTGTAAACTATGTATTATGAGGGGGTTCTAAACGGGGGTGGAACTCGCTTAAAAGGTTTCTTGGACGAATTATTTCGTGGTGAGGATTTATGGTGAAATAGTTAATAATAAATTTGCACTGTGGATGGGTGGACATGGGACATCTTTGGAATGTTAACTTTCCCTTTATTGAAAATTTTCACTTTAAAGCTTTGACAACAACACACATAGTAAAGGAAATTACAATTTATGCTTTTTTTCCCTCGTGATTATTCAATCCTGGAAGATTAAATGAACATACCCAGGATAGTCCACCAAGGGAGTTGCACAAAATGGGCAGGCTCCGTGAGTTCCGTTGGTACCATGGGGTATGGGGACATTCGACCCACATTTCTGAAGCCATGTGGCCACAGGGATTGAAAGCATAGCTGGGTACAGCACGGTCAACGTAGAAGGCTTGTTCAAAGCCCATATACAGCTTGACTATAGGACCATAGCTCTGGCACATTGGGCAGCTTCTGTTATTTGTGTTTATATCCAATCCCCAATGAAGACCTTGAACATGCCCGCATTTGAGGTAAACATAGGGTTGTTTTTCGTCAGCGCTCAAAGTAGATTTTCTAGGAATAGCTACATTGTCGTGACCAACGGGGCACCGCGGTCTGCCAGAATTTAATTGATCTATCTGCTTTTCTAAATCCTGGTAAGTGGGTTCAAAATGTTTACACCAGATTTCCCATTACGATTTCATAACGCAAAGTTAAGGGAACTCATCTTTGGGTTAGCGCGACTTAGTTTTGGTAATTGGCTTGCTTTTTTTTTCTCGTGATTATTTAATCTTTTACTTCAACCTTTACAAATAAGGAATGGAGACTCTTTCCACCCCTCGGCCTTAAGCAGTATAATGAAAACAATTGTCTTCAGCGGTTACATATTCGATTATCGTATGGAAGACAGGAAAACGAGAAGAGTAAAAATAACTTTTGAGTCTTTTGTAAGGTCTGAATGTCAGTTAAGACCAGAATTTGGAGCCGTAGTCAAATATAGGGACAACATCTGTAGGGCTTTGTTAAGGATTTCTGGACTGTCATTGGCTTTGCTGTAGTTAGAGCAAAGCCACGTACGTGATCTTCACCGGAAGCCGTTATTCCAAACTAAACATCTCTTTGGCCTCAGTCTCCATTCCTTTATTTTACATTCTTAGATTCAATCGCCCCACTCACCCACTAACTTACTTAAAACCCCCTTGACCCAGCCCCATTTCCACTGTTTACTCTAGCTTGGAAACGTATTAAGGGGGAAGAGTACCGACCTAAGGTTCGAATGGAGATCAGCTGATCCCTTTCTGCCCCCTTTACAGTAGGGTTTATCAGGACATTCTCTTCCTTTAAGCTATCCCACAACCGGAGTTCAATTCTTCTTACCAAAAAGATAACTCCATCAATGCGCTTGCTTTAAACGATTCACGACGCTGAATTCCTAGGGTGAGACACAGTAATCATTTTTTTTTAAAAAAAAAAGAGGCTTAGACTACCCGCCGGCGCCCGGCTGTCTCTTTTGACATGTTTCTGTTCAATAGACTAGTGGCGGTAGAGAGGGGCGTAAACTGTGCCCTGGGAGCGCTCTTGTAAGAGGGGATACTGTACGCTCCAAGTAGGGGGTGACACTGAGCTAAGAGATAGAAGGGTATGACGTTTGCGTACGTCGTACTGCCACTACTCTATTGTCTTAAATTTTAAAAAAATATTACGTCCATTCAACGATTAAAAAATATGCCATGTAGAATTAAAGTTATTAAATTCAAGTTTTTGGTGACATTTCATATTAAAATAGGTTCATTTCACTATGCATTTCATTTTATTGCGCATTTTAATTATCTTTATTACATGTTTTTAATTTTGCGCGAAATAATTTTACGATAATTTGAAATGTCGAATCAAAATCAGGCATCGTTTTATTCCTTATTTGCTTTAAGTAGACCTAAAGATACAAATTCCTGTCCCCAAAACCTATTCATTTCTATCTTCCATAGTATTTGAGGGGCTTGGAACTGCAAAATTGCGCTTTATTCGTAGCTAAGGTAAAAAGTTTGCTTATGAACATGAATATTTTCGGTAATATTTATAGGAGAGGTTAAGAAGTAAGTAACTTTTTTTAAATGTTTGTAATTTTCAAGGACCAAAGTCCCAACTGGTTTTATTTTTATAAGTCATAAAATCAAATTAAGGTTACAAATATAAATTGTGCTAGCCGAGTTTAACCGTGTTTTGTAATGTAAAATTAGGCGAGAACGGATTGTTTCAGATCCAGTAGAAAAGCTGCTAAGTGGACGTCACCGATGATCAAACTGATTGAGGTAAGGTAATAACTTCGGCCTACACATTCTTTCCAGATGAATGTACAACAATACATAGGAATATAATTTAGTGTTAAGCTTGACGTGGCGGCGTCATTCTTTAAACTATAATTATATTCCGAGTATACAAATGCGTTAGGCTTAGAATAGCCTTTAAACGAATTGGAAGCATCCCATCAGTTGGTGATTCCAGAACCAGTTCATGATGAGGAAACTGGAAAAAGAAAAACTAAAAAGATTAATTAAGTCTTAAGCTGGACGTGGCAGCGTCCTTAAAACTAAATTTAGTCGGCGATAGAAGCAAAGTTTAAGCTTTAGATGCAATATTCCAAGTGAATGTTAAGACGCCAACTGAAAAGAGAAAAACTCTAGCCTATTGTTTCCAAGTCCACCCAAGAGGTACAATAGACTCGAGTCATTTACTCATAAGAACGACGTGGCGGCGTAATTCTTATGATTAAATTGACTAGATGTAGGACGCGTTTTTGTTTGGAGGAAGTGTACCGGATACGCGCTTCACTCCGAGGGGTTTCGCCAGTAGCCCTATCCCCTCTTTACGCCAAACTATGGCTCGACGACGGAGCCCTGGTAAGAAGAGAGAGAAGAATCGGTTATTCGTTGAAATGCACTTACAATGGGGGAAGTGGACACTCACCTCTGGCTCATCTACCTCTGTGAGTTCGGTTTGCACTGTGAGTACACGCTAATCAAACTGAAATAGAAAGATAAAAAGTAATAAATTACTTCAAGAAGTTGCGAATAAAGATTACAAGGTAATGACTCACATTGATTATTTCTTTCCAGATTTTAAATGGCGAAATTCACGAATTGTTAATAGGTGGGCTACTCTTTCCAGGCAAATTCTGGCCCTTCTTGAATTCATTATGAGTCCCGTGATTGAAAAAAGTCTTTCAACATCCGCTGAGCTAGCTGGGATAGCCAGGTAAGTCTTTGCTAATCTAGCAAGGGTGGGAAACCTGTCTTCCTTCTTCTTCCAGTACTCGAGTGCTGCGTATGGACCGGAGTCTGAAAGTGCGGGTTCCTCCATGTAGTCATTGAGGTCTTCAAGACCCCTATTCTCCTCTGGCATAATGGAGTCCAGCCCCGGAAACAAGTCAAACGCCGAACTGTCATCTGACTCTGGCATTTCGCTTAGTTTTAATTGAAGCGCCTCTACTGCCTTGGTCTTGCTCCATGGTTTGAAATTCGGAAATTCCTCTATCCATGGCAGTAGCGTCGCTAGGGTTTGAAATTTGGGGGGGGGGGGGCTAAATCTGGGCAAACTATTTTAAAATTAATATAAGAACTTAATATAAACAAGATGACCCAATGGCTGGGACTTAATAGTAGCCACATCGTTATCTATTTTATTTGCACATAAATAAAAAGAAAAAAATTTAAAGACCCTAAACAAAAAATCAGAAGTGTCCCACCCCACAGTGGTAGCGTGTCTTACTGCTGAGCCAACCAGCCAGATTCAATTCCCGGGTGCGGTGTGAAAATTTTTTAATTAAAATAAAATCTCTAACTGAGCTCAGCTACCACTATTGGTTCCATTTAAGCTAAAATCTGACGATAACGAAAGCGTAAACCCCGGCCATATACTACGGCTCGGGTCAAACTAAGAGCCTATCGTATACTACAATGCGGCTAAAAATTGCATAATTGGTTCTTTGGAAAATGTGTAGACCTTTAAAACTATCCGTAAATTTGTGTCAACATGAAATTTTTCGTATATTAGAGATGTACAACCTTTTATTGATAAGGACTACGGAACCGATTAAGAAGGGTTTTCACCGGTTTTCACTCGTCTTTGGTTTATTTTTAGTTTTGGTTAACTTTTAGTCCACACTATTGGGACTCCCTTCGAAAGAACATGAAACATTTTACTTGTCTCCATCTGTTTTTATCTTCAAAATTTTACTGTTTCATATTGAAAATTTTTTATATATTGCTACAGAATTTTAGGTTGCTAACAGCAATTTTTGGTAGGGTTTACGGATTATTTTGGGGGAGGCTAAGTTTGGATTTTGGGGGGGCTATAGCCCCCCCCCAAAAAAGGCCTAGCGACGCCACTGATCCATGGTGGATTGTTGTAGATCCCTTAATAAAAAAAAATGAAAAAAAAATTAACATGTAAACCAAGATGTGTGCCAGAAAATTTCAAATATTCTACCTTCAAAGATTGAGCATTTTGTCCTTGGGTCCAACAGTGCTGCCAAAACGAAGTCATTGTCGTTAATTTCCTTGGTGAAACGTTCCACCATTTTTTCCTTCAACAACCTTTTAAGCTTTCCAAAGTAAGGTGCAGCTATTGAATTAGTTTCCTCCAGTAGGTTAAATAAGGTCGTCAAAACTATGTTTGACCCAGGACCACCCGACTGAAACCGATCAGTGGCCACTTTGAACGGTCGCAACCACGTCAAAAGTTCGCGCAATACGTATTTGTCGTTCTCTTTTGGAAGATAAACTTTCTTTGGACATTGGCGCGCCTCTCTGGCCGAAAGGATAGTCTCCTTTAACGTCTCAATCATTCCAGGCTTTTAAAAAAGTTATAGGTTAATTGGAAATACAATCTTGATAAAGAAGAATATATTTAACTCCACTAAACGTTCAATAGCCATGAAAATTGAATTCCACCTAATTCCCCCATTCTGTATCAAGTCCCTTCCTCCTGGAGAACGAGACTTGAATGATTCTGTCCATTTAGTGCTTCGGCGAAGCCAAGTAATCCAATTGTTGATTTTATCAACAGCAGCAGTCGCCCTCTTCGAACCAGAGGTGGCTGCGTTAACCACCAGCTGGACGCAATGGGCTGCACACCTCTTCCTTTCGCATTTGGTGTTTGTTCTAGTGTCGAAAAAGCTTTCAGATGTAGGCATGTCTTCGGATTCGGAAGCCTGTCGTGAATCTTCTTCCGGAAAAATCTGCGAAAGTGCATTCCAACCTTAGTTGAAAAAGGAAATAAATAAAATTAACATTTGTAACCATAACTACACAAACTTAATTATTGGGATTTACCAGCATGAAGCTCGACGTCGTCTTCATTGGCGGAAGATTCTATTTCGGACGCTCTAACGAGCTCCAAATTCTTTGGCCATGGCTCTTGCACGACTAAATCCATGTTTAAAGCCGCTGTTATGTTCAGCGCATTATCAGCGCAAACACTGTAAATCTATTTCTTTAAACTTATAAAAGCCGTACTCAACAAAGAACCGTGAAATTTTATAAGTTTACCTTCTTCGCTTCAATTCCTGCTCCTTCAAGCATTAAACGTAGCTTATCGTTGATTGCCTTCCCAGTGTGAGCCCCAGGAAAGCCTTCGAACCCCACCAACATGTTGCGAAAAAACCAATCGTCGTCAATAAACTGGCAACGAACGCCAAGAACAGAGTCTTTCGTTTTCGAACTCCAAATATCCAATGTCAAGTTCATTACTTCAACATTGCTAAGGAATTCCTATATTCAAGTATATATTTCAGTGAAGGGAAGATTTTTTACCCCACATCAATCATTCAAAATTCTTACATATACCTTTTTGAGCGGCTCGAGTTTCAGTGCTCTTGAATCTAAATGTCTCACTATAGTTCTACGAGACGTATTCCTGCTGTCCTTGTTGAGGGTTTTGCATACTTCCCGAAAGCCCACTCTCTCAACAATGCTGAAAGGCGTGTGGTCTATCGCAATCATGCTGACTACGGCATCTCGAAATTCAATGTTTTGATTGGACTTTAAGGGCCAAACTTGGGAATCGTTGCTTGATGTTGAAGCCATTGAAACTAAATAAAATACACGTTCAACCTTAATGGATATATCAACTGATCAGATGTAAAATAGTGAAAGATCCCTTTAATACCCCCGAATTGTTTTAAAATTCAAATTAGTTTTGAGATTTCATGGATAATTTGAAATTCCCTTGGCACCAATAGTACTTTTACTTGGCACCAACTGTTACATCGCGTGCATTTCTTATCAAATCGGACGCTGAATTTCATTCAACATGGGGCGTGCCACGCCAATTTTGTCATTAAGAATTGCAGGGCGGTTGGTCAGAGGCGCAAAAACCATATTATCCACGAAATCTCAAACTATTAGGAATTATTTCACGGATGGTTCGCTATGCAGATTGGTCTAATAATGGTACAATAATCGCTAAAAATCACTTAATTTTGATTTCACCCTCCCTTTAAAGAAATTTCAAAGCATCTTGAGGGTAGATAATCCTTGGTTTTCGCGTATTTTGGATAAAAAAAAATACTGTAAAAGTTTCACACGTTTTGCGCTCATGTGTCCCTATATTTCAATGGACGCACAAGCGTCAGGCACGTGAAAACTCGTCAGTGTGCATCCGGCTTTAAAGTACCTAGCCCGGGCCCTCGTGTATCGCGTAGATTAGGTTAAATAAATAGTATGGTATATAGTCTATGGGATAACTACTAGAGAATTTCGAAAACACATTGAAAGTGGATAGCCCCTCGTGTATCGCGTAGAGAAGGTTCAATAAATAATATGGAATAAAGTCTAGGAGATAACTAATAAAGAATTTCGAAAACACATTGAAAGTGGATAGCCCCTCGTGTATCGCGTAGAGAAGGTTAAATAAATAATATGGAATAAAGTCGAGGAGATAACTAATAAAGAATTTCGAAAACCAGGGTTGTTGATTTTTTTGATTTAAATCGGATTTTTTTGATTTTAATTGATTTATTTGATTTTTTTTGATTTTTATTGAACTAATAGGTAGTAAATTACCAACATGAAAACTTTTGAGTCAAAATTAACCAAAAGTAAAATAATCATGATATTTAAGCAGCTATTGGATATTATTACAATTCATATGCTAGTATAAAAAGACTAGCTTGACTGCTATCTCATTTCCTAGCCTTTCCAGCAAGACAAACTGGACTTCTGGGAAAAACTTACATTGAAATATACCAAAACCATGATTATTTTTAATTTTAGGTCTTTTCTAGTTAAGTTTCTTCTCGAGTTTCTTAAACTGCTTCTTGAAATCTTAGAAAACATTTTTTAAACATAAAAATATATTCTTGATTTTAATCAAATGATTTTTTTAAAAAAATCTCTTGATTTAAATCAGTGATTTAAATCAAACTGATTTAAATCCAACAACCCTGTCGAAAACACATTGAAAGTGGATGGCCCCTCGTAAGTGTATCGCGTAGAGAAGGTTCAATAAATAATATGGAATAAAGTCTAGGAGATAACTAATAAAGAATTTCGAAAACACATTGAAAGTGGAGAGCCCCTCGTGTATCGCGAAGAGAAGGTTAAATAAATAATATAGAATAAAGTCTAGGAGATAACTAATAAAGAATTTCGAAAACACATTGAAAGTGGATAGCCCCTCGTGTATCGCGTAGAGAAGGTTAAATAAATAATATGGAATAAAGTCGAGGAGATAACTACTAGAGAATTTCTAAAACAAATTGAAAGTGGATGGCCCCTCGTATATGGCGTATATTTGATCAAAAATTTAAGGTTAAATAAATTATACGGAATATAGTGAAGGGGATAACCACTTAAGAAATTCAAAACCAATTTTAAAAGTATCTAATTGAATAAAAAATACTGAAATGAGCTTACCTTACAACGTGGTGGTCCAAGAAATCGTTCAAAAGCAGGCGTTCGCAAAAAGTTTTGAGTTTAAAAAAACTTAAACAACAAACGACTTCGCGCACTTTCGTAAAAAGTTAAAAGTTTTAAAAGTGTTTAAAAAAAACTTAAACAAGAAACGACTGCGCGCACTTTCGCAATAGTTAAAGTTTTAAATAAAGTTCAAAATCCCTAAAATTTCACGCACAATAAAACGAATTACTTGAATTTCAGCTTTTAAAAAAGCCACAAGGTTCAAGGAAGGAACTTAGTCTTAAAAAATAATGCGATGTAAAATTTAAAAAGGTTTAGTAAGTTACTCGTCTCGGAGGAGAAGTCGCAAGAGAATGGACATTGGAGAGCGCCCTTTCCTATTTATAGTTTTTGAACGACTTGAAAACCCTTTTTTTGGCCAATAAGAAGGTTTGAAAATCTGAGAGATGCGAGAGAGTGTGCCAGTGACGACGTGGGTTTTTGCTATTTTCCAACCGAAGCCATCTCTCTCACCTTCCCAGGGCTTCTCCTTGAGCATTGCGATTTAGTTCATGATAACATCAAAAAAGAGTTCGAGGGAAGCTTTGTGGTTCCATTTCTTACCCCAGCAGATCTACCCTTTACATAAGCTTAAAATCATATTAAATCTTTAAATCATATTAATAGAAAATAATACACAAAATGCAAAACATTTTATGATAACAATATACAAGCTATTCAAAAAGGGTGAGAGGACAGAAGAGCTGTGGGAGTATTTAATTTCATTATGCACTTTAATTAATTACATACATATTTTTAATTTTGCGTGACATATTTCTACAAACGTTTGTGTACTTTGGTCGGTTCGAGAGAGTATTTTTCAAATTCTTTCAAAAGCGCTTTTTATATTTCGTTTAAAATCTAAATATATGTCAACTTTTGATTAGATTTCGTTTAGTCACACTTAATTATAAAAAGTAGTGGTTTATTAATACGCAAATAAACGCTTCCTTCAAAGTCAAGGCACGGTGAAGTGAGGATAAAGCATCGTTCAGGCGCCCACAGAAGAATACCTGGGATCAAATCGGATTGAAAACTCTTGCTAAATATTGCCATAAAAAAAATTAATAAAGGTGTCATTAAGTTAATGAACGTAAATCTAAATATCTGAATTAAAATATAGGAGAAGCGAGGCTTAAGAAAGGATATTCCAGGAAAAGCGAGATTTTTTTCGTGATCAGGAAAATCCGTCGAAGGGTCGAGCTGCCCGCCCATCACGCGTCAAAAGAGGAATGACTAAGACTTATTTTTAGAGATAACATCTATTAGACTCTTGGTCGCCAGTAATTTGAATTGTATCGTTTATTTTCCGAATTTTGGCATTTCTACTTTGAGTTTGAAAGATTTAAAACAAAACTTTATTATCTACACGAATGTGCAGTTAAAATGCATTTAGGCATACTAATCTCGAAAATGAAAGAAAAAAATAAAATAAGGAAAATGGGCGTTTAATTAGCAGGTAAATGGTTTTTTTCACCAATTTAAAGCTCCGGTGTACTGCGGACAAATCATTCTACAGGCGCTCATAGGAAATCAGGGTTGTTGATTTTTTTGATTTTTTCAAAAAAATCAAAAAAATCGATTTTTTTGATTTAAATCGGATTTTTTTGATTTTAATTGATTTATTTGATTTTTTTGATTTTTATTGAACTAATAGGTAGTAAATTACCAACATGAAAACTTTTGAGTCAAAATTAACCAAAAGTAAAATAATCATGACATTTAAGCAGCTATTGGATATTATTACAATTCATATGCTAGTATAAAAAGACTAGCTTGACTGCTATCTCATTTCCTAGCCTTTCCAGCAAGACAAACTGGACTTCTGGGAAAAACTTACATTGAAATATACCAAAACCATGATTATTTTTAATTTTAGGTCTTTTCTAGTTAAGTTTCTTCTCGAGTTTCTTAAACTGCTTCTTGAAATCTTAGAAAACATTTTTTAAACATAAAAATATATTCTTGATTTTAATCAAATGATTTTTTTAAAAAAATCTCTTGATTTAAATCATGATTTAAATCAGTGATTTAAATCAAACTGATTTAAATCAAACAACCCTGTAGGAAATACATAGGATTGAAAACGCCTACAAAAGGGCTATAAGTTTTAAAAACATTATCCCTAATTAAGGTTCCTGAAATTATTTTTTTTTTATTTTTCAAAATTTATAAAACCATAGGCTGGAATTGAAATCTATAACACGAAGCTGTAAACGTTTCACGGGGATTATCGAACTTTTCCGTGGATAGGAAAAAGCTACGATTGACAAGCTCAATCCGCCCATCCCATAGAAAACGGGTCATTGCCAGTTCAAGATAAACTCTTTGGCGCCAGAAATTCCCCGAGAAAGTTCGTAAGGGACCTTTTCTCTCTAGAAGGTTAGGTATTTTGGCGCGAAGCGAATAACAGCGTCATCAAGGCGAGGTGGATGGCTTCCAACTAGATTGTCAAAAGAATGGTGCATTTTTTGGGGGATTTCTAGAAAGAGCGGGAAATTTTGCTTGACAATAGACACTAGAAAATGGCTGGAAAACTCGGCAAAATAAAATTATATGCAAAGTTTGTTCTGTAAGAAATTTTCTACAAACATTTAAGGCGATTTTAAACATACTTATAGCGTCTATAAAATTGCATCGTTCAATTAGTAGGCTTAATGAATTGATAATTATTTGCCATAACCATCAAACGATGAAAAAACTTCATGTCAATTAAAACATTAAATTGGTTTTCATTTCGCATTTTTCATAAATTTAATTCTGTGGTGTACTATAGGAAATACATTTTCATTGAATGTAGTTTCAGCGCGTTGTTTCTCATGGATTGATTAACTAAAGTTTATAGAAAAAAACAATAACTTAATTATTGTATAAGTAAAGATTATTAAACTCCCAGTTTCTTTTTCTTCTACGTGACAGAACCGAGGGAGTAACCACTCCCAAATTTAATTAAGATATTTTCGTTGATCTGGGAGAGCTACCTATTTTTATGTTATCCGAGGTATGCATATGGGCTTACTTTAATATAGGTGTGTGTGTGATTTCAGTGTGCAGGATTTCAATACATTTGTTTTGGAAACCTTTCATTTTTCCTCAAAAAGTAAATATGGCCCTTAAAACAGCCTTTCAAGAACAGTTTAAGAACCTCTTTTTTGGAGGAAAAATTTGCGGAATACTTTTAATGCTCTCTCCACTTCCCCTCTCTTCGTCCCCCCCAATCCTCTAACCCATATATCGGCTTATATTTGTAGCTGACCAATCATACGGCTAGTTGAAGTACCTTACTCTTTCCTCGGAGATGTGGACGGAAACCTAGAGTCGCCTCGTGAGGAAACTAGGAGATGAGATTCATTTAGCACTTTCGAATCTTTGAGAATGGCTGGCTTTTTCGTGCATCCTCTGAGTAAAATTCAAGCTGATGTTTTTTTCATTGAGCGCAGAGTCTTTCGCACGATTAAAGTAATCTCGATCACTGGCTTGTGTAATATGACTTTGGAACAAGTAATGGCTTCTGACTTAAAAAAGATCTATTGCGCCTATCGTGATGATCTAGTGCCATTAGAAACTAATGCTTGCACACCCGAACCTGAAGAAATTTGGGAGGGGGTGGTCGTTCAAAGAATTTTCGAGAATTCTGAGTCCTTGGGGGAGGCACCTTCAGTCTCTAGTGAATCGAATGATTCTGAATCTTTTTTTGATAATCGTAATTCCTATTCTGAAATGACGATTACTTCAGATAATTCTTTATTAGGAGTAGACATCATTCCAGCAACGGAGTTACAATTGCCGAAAAATGATAGAAAATCGTCTGATTTGCAATCATTTTTCGATGAGATGAATTATGATCTCAAAATGGCGGATACTCCTGATAATTCTTTATTTGGAGTAGACATCATTCCAGCAACGGAATTACAATTATCAACAAATCATTCAGAGTCTGTAGATTCTTCAGATGACGAAGGTAGCCCACCAGAAAAAAAAGAAGGCCGAATCTTCCTACGTTCCAGAATCTTTAGCGTTAGATTCTCAATGTCTAACTTTGGTTGAACCCAAATCTGGATATCCAGAACTACCAGACGATATGTCTTTTACCCTGAATTCGCAAAAGCATTTGCTTGGATTTTAAGATTCGATCGACAGTCCTGGACATGACATTTTAAACTTTATACCAAAAAAGGCCCTTTTAAGGGCCACCCTAAATATTGCTTAAGGTCTCGCCTCAAAGTGTATTGTTACAATTGGTAGTTACATTACGTCATAGCATAAAGCGTGATTGATAGAAGTACAGTTCATAATGTTACGTGTGTTTGTGTTTTGTATGTGGTGGTTGAATACATTAAAATATATATCTTTTAGCTAGGTAGCGCAAGAAAGTATTGTACCCCAATCGGTGGGCCATATTGAGTTAGAAAACGTCAGTACATATTTAGTTATAATGCACTCCCCCCCACCACACCTAGAAAATACGAAAATCCCAACTTGCGTGACTTGTTTAGCATCTAGGGAGCGTTTTCCGCGTTTTAACCTCGACCAAACTCGTTGGCTTTACAAAATTGGAGGGGTAGGCGCGGGGGAAGAATTGGGAACCTATATATTGAGTTTCAAGCCCATAAGGAGCATCATTATTCGTATTTCTCTGGAAAGCTGAAAATGTTTCTGCCAAGCGCCGATGAGAGGACCATGGAGATGAAACTTCGGGACCAGGTCCGAAAGTTAAGGGAGGAACTGAGACTATTAAGGGCAAACACCGCAAACCCGTTAATGAGGGATGCTGAGGTCCAGGTGGACTGGGATTCTTTCGACGAAGTAAGGGAGGAAAGGGAGAAGATGGAGCAGAAGGCGAAAGAGAAGAAGGAACGGGCCCGTATCCGAAGGAAATATTTTTTTATGGGCCGTTACTGTCCCCCAAAGCCAAAAATGGGAGTCCATTATATAGACTAATTTTGGATTCGTTCGACGGTCCTGGAAATGACATTTTAAACTGTATACCAAAAAAGGCCCTTTTAAGGGCCACCCTAAATATTGCTTAAGGTTTCGCCTCAAAGTGTATTGTTACAATTGTTAGTTACATGTCAAGTTAGGCCTAAATACAAACAATTTTTTTATTCTGAATTAAACCTTATATTAAGAAAATCATAAATTTTCGTGGTTTGAACTTTATGACAAAGACAGACTTATTTATATTTTTTGAGAAAAGGTTCCAGAAAAGAAGCTCCGGAGAATTATTTTCGATTTTCGTCAACTTACAACCCAGTGAAGTTGCCAAGTCTTAGAATTAAGCTTAGCCTAAGGCGAGATAAGATTGTTATTAATTTCGCGACAAAAGTTTTAATTGACCTGAAGTTTCTTCATTCTTCGAAAGTTATGGTAAATAATTATGAGTCAATAAGGGTTAATAATTGAACCATTTAATTTTATAGACACTATAAAAGTGTTTAAAATCTCTGTGGCGTAGAAGAAAAAGAAACTGGAAGTTTAATAATCTTCACTTATACAATAATTAAGTTATTTTTTTTCTATAAACTTTAGTTAGTCAATCCATGAAAGGTTAATTCCTACGAGAGAGACAACGAGCTAAAACTACATACAATCCAATGTATTTCCTATGAACGCCTGTGTAATGGTTTTCCATCATTACACCGCAGAATAAAATTTATGACAAATGCGAAATGAAAACCAATTTAATGTTTTAATTGACCCGAATGTTTTCATCGTTTGTCGGTTATGGCAAATAATTATCAATTCATTAAGCGTACTAATTGAACGATGTGATTTTATAGACGCTATAGGTATGTTTAAAATCGCCTTAAATGTTTGGAGAAAATTTCTTACAGAACAAACTTTGCTTATAATTTTATTTTGCCGAGTTTTCCCGCCATTTTCTAGTGTCTATTGTCAAGCAAAATTTCCCGCTCTTTCTAGAAATCCCCCAAAAAATGCACCATTCTTTTGACAATCTAGTTGGAAGCCATCCTCCTCGCCTTGAATACCTAACCTTCTAGAGAGAAGAGGCCCCGTTCGAAATTTCTCGGAGAATTACTGGCACCAAAGGGTTAATCTTGGACTGGCAATGACCCCTTTTTCAATGGGATGGGCGGATTGAGCTTGTCAATCGTAGATTTTTCCTATCCACGGAAAAGTTCGATTTTCCCCGTGTAAATGTATTTCCTATGAACGCCTGTCTAAGGGTTTTCCATCAGTACACCGCAAGAATTAAATTTATGACAAATACGAAATGAAAACCAATTGAAAGTTTTAATTGACATGAAGTTTTTTCATCGCTTGATGGTTATGGCAAATAATTATCAATTCATTAAGCCTACTAATTGAACGCTATAATTTTATAGACGCTATAAGTATGTTTAAAATCGCCTTAAATGTTTGGAGAAAATGTGTTACAGAAGAAACGTTGCTTATAATTTTATTTTGCCGAGTTTTCCCGCCATTTTCTAATGTCTATTGTCAAGCAAAATTTCCCGCTCTTTCTAGAAATCCCCCAAAAAATGCACCATTCTTTTGACAATCTAGTTGGAAGCCATCCACCTCGCCTTGATGACGCTGTTATTCGCTTCGCGCCAAAATACCTAACCTTCTAGAGAGAAAAGGTCCCTTACGAACTTTCTCGGGGAATTTCTGGCGCCAAAGAGTTTATCTTGAACTGGCAATGGGATGGGCGGATTGAGCTTGTCAATCGTAGCTTTTTCCTATCCACGGAAAAGTTCGATAATCCCCGTGAAACGTTTACAGCTTCGTGTTATAGATTTCAATTCCAGCCTATGGCTTTTATAAATTTTGAAAAATAAAAAAAAAAATAATTTCAGGAACCTTAATTAGGGATAATGTTTTTAAAACTTATAGCCCTCTTGTAGGCGTTTTCAATCCTATGTATTTCCTATGAGCGCCTGTAGAATGATTTGTCCCCAGTACACCGGAGCTTTAAATTGGAGGAAAAAATAATTAACGTTCTAATTAAACGCCTATTTTTCCATATTTTCTTTTTCTCTTTTTTTTTCGAGATTAGTATGCCTAAATGCATTTTGACTGCACCTTCGTATAGATTATAAAGTTTTGTTTTAAATCTTTCTAACTCAAAGTAGAAATACGAAATTTTGGAAAATAAACGATACAATACGAATTACTGCCGACCAAGAGTCTAATAGATGTTATCTCCAAAATGAACTCTTGGTCGTTCCTCTTTTGACGCGTGTTGGGCGGGCAGCTCGACCCTTCAACGGATTTTCCCGATTACGGAAAAATCTCGCTTTCTTGAGCCTCACTTCTCCTACATTTTAATTCAGATATTGAGAGTATATAACTCTCAAGATTTACGTTCATTAAATTAATGACACCTTTATTATTATTATTTTTTTTGCAATCTTTAGCGAGTTATGAGAGTTTTTAATCCGATTTGAACCCACGTGTTCTTCTGTGGGCGCCTGAAGGTTGCTTTATCCTCACTACACCGTGCCTTGAATTAGAAGGAAGCATTTCTTTACGTATCAATAAACCGCAACTTTTTATAAATTTGATAATTAAGTGTGACTAAACGAAATCTTAAATGAAAAATTGACATATATTTAGATTTTGAACGAAATATAACAAGCGCTTTTGAAAGCATTTAAAAAATACTCTCGAACGGACAAAAATACACAAACGTTTGTAGAATTATTTCGCGCAAAATTACAAGTAGGCATAAAATTAATTAATTGCACAATAAAATAAAATGTATAGTGAACTTAAATTAACCACCAGTACTTTTGTCTTCCCACCCCTTTTTGAAATAACATATATTGTTATTACAAAATGTTTTGCATTTTGTGTATTGTTTTCTATTAAAATTATTTTAAGCTTATGTAAAGGGAAAATTTGGTGGTTAAGAAATGTAACCACTAAGCTTCCCTCGAACTCTTTTTCGATGTTATCATCATCATGAACTAAACCGCAATGCTCACGGAGAAGCCCTGGGAAGGTGAGAGAGATGGCTTCGGTTGGAAAATAGCAAAAACCCACGTCGTCTCTGGCACACTCTCTCGCATCTCTCAGATTTTCCATTCTTCTTATTGGCCAAAAAAAAGGTTTTCAAGTCGTTCAAAAACTATAAATAGGAAAGGGCGCTCTCCAATGTCCATTCTCTTGCGACTTCTCCTCCAAGACTAGTACCCTTTCAAAGCCTTTTTAAATCTTCGCAGTTTTATTAAGACTTTAATTTCCTCAGCAGTCCTAGTACTGTTTCCAAACAGCTTTTTTAAAAGCTAAAATTCGAGATAAACTTGAATTCGTTTTAAGTTTTGTGTTTTTTAACATTTTAAAACTTTAACTTTTTGCGAAAGTGCGTGCATTCGGTCTCGGTTAATTTTCAATTTTTTTTTAACTTGAACTTTTTTGCGAAAGTGCGTGAACTCGGTTTAATATTCAAGTTTTTTTTAAACTCGGAACTTTTTCGAAAGCGCGCAAACGCCTCTTTTTGGACCACCAGATTAGAAGGTAAGCTCGTTTCTGAATTTTTTTATTCAATTACATACTTTCAAATATGGTTATGAATTTTTTAAGTGGTTATCCCCTTGACTATATTCCGTATAATTTATTTAACCTTAAATTTTTGATCCAATATACGCCATATACGAGGGGCTATCCACTTTCAATATGTTTTGGAAATTCATTAGTGCTTATCCCCTAGACCAGAGCTGTGATAATTAGCTGACAACTAATTGAATTAGAATTAGCAATTAGATAAATATTTATGAACTAATTAATTACCCAATTAGCAATTAGACATAGAATATAATTATATTCAATTAGAAATTATGTATTTATTTATCAAACTAATTAATTAGAATTACTAAGGTAAAAAAGAAACCATAAGTAAACATTGAATTGGTTTTGAATTACTTAGGTGGTTATCCCCTTAGCTATATTCCATGTTATTTTTTAACCTTCCTTATTTTTGAATCAATATGCGCCATATACGAGGGGCTATCCACTTTCAGTATGTTTTGGGAATTCATTAGTGCTTATCTCCTAGACTATATTTATATGTTAAATTTAACCCTCCTCAAATTTTTGATGCAATGTCCGCGATATACGAGGGGTCTGGGTTATCTCACCCAAAATACCCGAAAACCAAAGATTATCTACCCTCAAGATGCATAATGGGAGGGTGAAATGGAAAATTAAGTGATTTTTAGCGATTATTGTATTATTATAAAACCAATATGCATAGCGAAACATCCATACAATAATTCCGAATTATTTTAAAATTCAATATAGTTTGAGATTCCATGGATAATTTGAAATTTGTGCACCCTGCCGTTTTTGATAACAAAATTCCCCTGGTTTGCTCCATGGCCAATGAAATTTAGCACCAGATTTGGTAAGAACTGCGCGCGGTGTAACAATCGTGGCGCGAGATATAGAGCGTGCCAAGAGAATTTTGTTAACCAGAAGGCAGGGAGATTGGTCGGAGGCGCAAATTCATATGCTCCATGAAATCTCAAACTAATTTGAATTTTAACAATGGATCTTTCAATATGATCTTATAATTATTTTACGAATTGATAAACAATCACTTGATTTTCTTTTCGCCATCCCTGTAAGGGCTTTTGCAATATCCATGATGGGTTTGAACGAAAAGCTTAAAGAATATGAGGTCAAAACAAATATTTTAACAAGTTTGCGATATTAAAGGTTTTTTTGGGGTCTACTAAAGTCCGTGAATTAAGCTATTCTAAAACAAAATGCTGATTCGACGATGTTTCTTCCGATTCTTCGGAATCTATACGCGATATACGAGGGGCTATCCACTTTCAGGTTGTTTTGGGAATTCATTAGTGGTTATCTCCCAGACTATATTCCATACTATTTATTTAACCCTCCTCAAATTTTTGATGCAATGTCCGCGATATACGAGAGGCCCGGGCTAGAGTATGATTTATCTCACCCAAAATACGCGAAAACCAAAGATTATCTACCCTCAAGATGCTTTGAAATTTTTTAAAGGGTGGGTGGAATGTAAAATTTAGCAATTTTTAGCGATTTTAAGACAAATCCGCATAACGAAACATCCATGAAATAATTTCGAATTATTTTAAAATTCAAATGGATAATAAGATATTTGCGTCTCCGACCAACCACCCTGCAATTCTTATTGACAAAATTGCCGTGGCACGCTCCATGTTGAATGTAATTCAGCGTCAGATTTGATAAGAATTGCGCGATGTAATAACAATTCGTGCCAAGGGAATTTCAAACTTTATTTTCATTTGTTTGTTTACATAATCTATTTTACATAACTTTTTGCCCTCCTTAAATTTCAAAATATAAACGTGAAAAGAAAATAGTATTGTCAACTTAATTGTTCGGAGGCGCAAATTTCACATTATCCGTGAAATTTCAAAACTAATTTGAATTTTAAAACTATTCGGAGGTATTTCATGGATCTTTCACTATGGTCTTCCAATTATTGGACTAACCGTCACAAAATCAGTTGACATAACAATTAAGGTTGAACGTGTATTTTATTTAGTTTCAATGGCTGCAACATTTATTTATTTAACCTTCTCTACGCGATATACGAGGGGATATCTACTTTCAGGTTCTTTTTGAATTTCTTAGGTGGTTATCCCCTTGACTATATTCCATATTATTTATTTAACTTTCTCTACGCGATATACTAGGGGCTATCTGCTTTAAGGTTGTTTTGGAAATTCATTAGTGGTTGTCTCCTAGACTACATTCTATATTATATATTTAACATATCTTAAATTTTCGAAGTCATGGATGCCGATAGGAATTACAGTGATTTGGATTCGGATTCCGAATTGGAAGTTTCTGGAACGGTGCATAATGCATCACCTGTTTCTTCCGCGGGAACATCCCAGGCCTCTATTTTAAGCAGTCCTGAAATGACTAACGCTTCGGAGGACGAGGACGACGGAAATTGCGGGTCTGACCTTCAGTCCTTACCTCGGAGAGTCGTCAAAGCATTTGCTTTGAAATTCAAAGAGAGTGGTGTGGAAGTGCGCAATATACAGGATCACTACGAGTATCGCGGACATATTTTAAGCGATACTGGTGCTGTGACGAAATATATCGTGGTGCAGTGCAAATGGGAAAAATGTGGTCGATGGACCAAAGTACAGCAAAGCACTGCAGGCAACTTGGAGCGTCATATCCAGGTAATGCGTTATCCATTTTTAATATATTTTCACATTTACCAATTCCTTAAAATTTTGGATTTATCTATTCCAAAAGAAAACTCACTAAGGCATTTTGAGAGAAAGGAAGGCCAAAAGATCAGGCGAGCAGCTGTTGGCTCCAGTCAAGAAAGTGGTGAAGTTCAAGGCTGACTCGCCGAATCAATTGAACTTCGAAAGAGCGCTTATGACCATGGTGGCCAATGACGGTCTGCCCTTTACAACGGTGGACCTACCGGGTTTTCGAGAGGCCATCGCCAGAGGAGGACCACAGGTTACCGTGCCATCTTCGTCGTCGCTGTTAGCCGGAGTCCAAAAATTGGTGAAGAACAGACAACCAAAAATGGTTTGTCCTTTTCATATTTTTATATGTTTTTTATATTTATATAGTTATTCTCATAACCATTAAATATTTTGGTCATTCTAGTCGAATAAGGACGAAAAACATCTCATAGTCGTTCGCTGGGGCCAAATTGTAGAGCTAAAATGCAATTTCATAGATGAAAATTGGCAACAACACACTATTACAATTGGATTTTCAAGCGTGGATGAGATGGAGGCACTTTCGTCTGAAAGCAATTGGGCGAAAATAGAGAAGACCATCAATGAAAGTGGACTGAAAACGGCTGAAGTAAGTAGAATAAGAAGATCACCATATATGATTTTGTTTCCGGAAAAGTTCTTAACATATGTATTTCTGCAGATCTACTCGGTTCTGATAATGGGCGCGCCAACGGCTTTGGACGTCTATAACCAAGGAAAAACATGCGATATCCCATCATCCCAAGCTGAAAACTGTAATTTTAACCATGTGCGAATGCTACTAAGTTGAGATTAACTTCTCTTATTCTTCCTATAGGCTTTACGACATTAGACGAGATAATGAACACTAAAAAAGACGAAACATCCCAGCTCCACCAACAAAGGAAGAGTGTGATGTGTATGTCTTACACCCTCCACAAAGTGTTCCTACGACAGGTTAAAGCCTCCACCGAAGCCACCAAGATTTTTGAAAAGGTGGAACAATGGCTGACGAAGCTCAGAAACTCGCCCAGTTTGGGGAAAAAATTTTCCATTCTATCGCCAGGAGGAAAGGTTTTCCAGGAAACCAAAAATATGCGGATTCATTCCCTAATTAACGCGATGGAATGTCTTGTTCAGGTACTACAAATTCATATGTCTTACTATATCACTTTGATACAGTATTTTTAGAGAAATAGAATAATTATACAGGGTGGGTTAGCTACTTGAAGAATACAGGCAGTGTCCATACCAATAAAGAACTTAACTTTATATTTACTATAGCACGGAGAGGGAATGGTTCATTCCCTGAGAGGGGTCATCGGAGAAAACGAAATTGATAGCCCTGCGTCAACGATTTTTGACACGATAACTGAGTTACTCCAAGTGTACAAGCCGTTTCAGGAGGCTTCGAAAGAATTTGAATGCTTGGAACCGGTTGCCGCGAAAACCCTGGGGTTGCTCGTTGGGACCTTTGTACAAATAAGAAGACTGAAATGCACTCATTTCGAGGATTTTGGAAAAAAAATAGAAGAAGATTTTGCAAACACCTTCGCCAAGGTCATTAATGAAGACCAGTTTGTCTTGGCATCATTTTTGGACCCGAGGCAAAAACGATTCATGTTCATGGGTAAAAAAATCACTATTTATTTATGTTTACCATGGTAAGTTCGCTAATTTTACATGCATTTCACAAATTATAGGTAATTATGTTACTCCAGAATGGAGTGGAGAATATCCCCTATTTTGTTTACCAAATGTTGACAAGGTATTGGAAATGATCAAAACGGAAATGCGAGAAATCGAAGAGGAGCGGGTGGCTATAACTGAGTCAGAAGCCGGCGATTTCATGTTTCCGATCCTGGCTAATCAAACCGGCACGGTACAGGGTCAGGAATTGTCAACAACACCATTCGTGGAGGTGACAAACTATTTGAAGGAAGTTTTGCCACCAAAAGTGGACAAGAGAAGTAACCTGGCTCCTCTACACATTTGGAGGGCAAAAGAGAGCATAATGCCCAACTTGGCCAAAGTAGCCAAAAGATACTTAGGTATTTCGGTTTTTTCTGGACTAACCACCTCGGCCGTGGAAAGGGCCAGGGCTCTGGCGCGGTACGAGCGATCTGGCCATAGAGGGGAAACAGCGGCAATGCTGCTTAAGCTCAAATATTTAAGTGAACTTTAGAAGTAGATGAGCCAGAGGTGAGTTTCCGCTTCCCCCATTGTAAGTGCATTTCAACGAATAACCTTTATCTTGTTTTTTTTTCTTCTTACCAGGGCTCTGTCATCGAGCCATAGGTTGGCGTTGAGAGGGGATTAGGGCTACTGGCGAGACCCCTCGGAGTACACTTCCTCCAAATAAAAACGCGTCCTACATCGAGTCAATTTAATCATAAGAATTACGCCGCCACGTCGTTCTTATGAGTAAATGACTCGAGTCTATTGTACCTCTTGGGTGGACGTGGAAACAATAGGCTAGAGTTTTTCTCTTTTCAGTTGGCGTCTTAACATTCCCTTGGAATATTGCATCTAAAGCTATAAAAATTGCTTCGAATGCCGATTAAATTTAGTTTTAAGAAGGACGCTGCCACGTTCAGCTTAAGACTTAATTAGTCGTTTTTAGCTTTTCTTTTTCCAGTTTCCTCATCATGAACTGGTTCTGGAATTACCAACTGATGGGATGCTTCCAATTCGTTTAAAGGCTATTCTAAGCCTAACGCATTTGTATACTCGGAATATAATTATAGTTTAAAGAATGACGCCGCCACGTCAAGCTTAACACTAAATTATATTCCTATGTATTGTTGTACATTCATCTGGAAAGAATGTGTAGGCCGAAGTTATTACCTTACCTCAATCAGTTTGATCATCGGTGACGTCCACTTAGCAGCTTTTCTTCTGGATCTTAAACAATCCGTTCTCGCCTAACTTTACATTACAAAACACGGTTAAACCCGGCAAACACAATTTATATTTGTAACCTCATATTTGTAACCTCAATTTGATTTTATGACTTATAAAAATAAAACCTGTTGGGACTTTGTTCCTTGAAAACCAATTTAGCACATATTTTTCTTATAAGCTTATTGAATATATCCCGAATCTCGGAAATATTCGTGTAACCGTGAATTCATTCATGATGTTGCCTATAAACATTACTTTTTACCGTTTGCCTTGCAAGTCACAGTCATCTGAGAATTTTTATCTGATAAGGTTTAATTATCGCCCCCTTTGTGGAACGTAAAGTGTCGTAATACCGCCTCCTATGAGTATATCTCGCGTAACTTTACAATAGAAAACATGGTTAAACTCGGCTTACACAATTTATATTTGTAAACTTAATAAACTTTTATGTCTTATAAACTAAAACCAGTTGGTATTTTTTTCCATGAAAATTACAAACATTTAAAACGAGTTACTCCTTAACATTTCCTATAATTATTCCCGAAAATATTCATGTTATTAAGAAAAAAAATTCACGGTGCTTGCAAAACATTTTTTTTTTAACTTTTGCAATCTTGGATATGGCGTAGCTAACTAATAAAACACCATTTTGAAGTTCCAAGCCCTCAAATACTATGGAAGATAGATATGAATAGGTGTATCTGTAGGTCTACTTAAAGGAAATAAGGAATAAAACGATGCCTGACTTTGATTCGCCATTTTGAAAGTCAGTGATGTTTTTCAAAAAACACTACTTTCAAAAACATAGTAAAATTACTTCGCGCTAAATTAAAAATTTGTAATAAAAAAAATTAAAATGCGCAATAAAATGAAATGTATATTGAAATAAACCTCTTCAAATACGAAATGTCACCAAAAGCTTTTATAATTTCAACTAATAGAATTAAAAAAATTGTTTTTATTTTTTATTTTTTTGCTAAACCATGAAATATCCCAACCCTTTAATAACCAATAAGTGTAGTCTAAAGATCTTTAACCTTTTGAATAGGCAGGCTCACCACTCTCCTCCCTTGTAAAGGGAAGGGTTTGGTATGAAAAATAACGCCAAAGTTTCTCTCGACCGGTTTTTCGATGTTATCATCATTAACTAAATAGCAACGTTCATGGAGAAGCCTGGGAAGGTGAAAGAGGTGATTTGACGTGGAAAATTTCAAAACCGCCGAAAACCCAGACCGTCACTGGCACACTCTACACTATCTCTCATACTTTCTAGCCCTCTCCTTGGCCTTAAAAACCGGTTTTAAGTCGTCTAGAAAACGTTCAAATAATGCCTTTTATACTCGGGTTACCTCTAAAATCAATTGTAAATCAGAGCACTCTCCCTTTTAATACCAACAAGGCGACCCAAGGGCTCGTAATAGTAGCCACATCGTACGAGTGAATAGCCCCTCTAAATCCTACCCTAACGAGTGGATAACCCCTCTATACCTTACCCTAATGAGTGAATAGCACTATCTTTTACAATGCTTAAATAATTTACCGTGCATAAAATCAGAGTGAATAGCCCCTCGATGCCCTACCCAAAACGGTGATAGAATTATTACCCGTATTAATTTACTTATGCCGTAATTGTAATATTCCGGCGAAACGAAGAACAGATAGTTTTAGTGATTATCCCCTCGATGAGTTTACAACATAGACTTATGCCGATGCATACTTATCGCTTCTTATAAATTTCTAACATGAAGTTATGGTCAGAAGAGTTTGAAAGGGAAAGAATTCGGTAAAACACCCAATAATTGTAATATCCCGGTGCCTTAAGACCATTCTAAAATGAACGTCAGTAAATACTTGCTTTTGCTTTCAAAATTTCCCTCGATTTCTTTGAATGTTAAAATAGGGGAGCGTGAAATTCTTATTGTCGACTGGTAAGAGGAATTTTTAAGGGAGGGTATATGGCTTAACCTAACTATCATAATTTCCTTCCTTTTAAAATACACGAACGAAAAATATCACCTCACCACAATTCTCTCCCATTCACTCTCCCTTCAATGACGATCGAAAAATTTTATACTGTCTAAGGCAGTTCTCTTTCACGACGCCACCACCACCAACAGGCCAGGTCAAACTAAGACCCACATCGTAGATGTTCATCATACGGAGGTATTCCAAGAGTCAAATATCGACCATAATGATCATTATCGAAATGCACTGCCAAAGGCTGGCTGTTCTTTAGGCGGGTTATACTCCCCAACTTCCTGTTTAAATAAATAAAAAAGATGGCTGCCTTCGAATCGAAGTAGCTCGTAGAATTAATTACAATGCAGTTTGAAGATTTTATATTTAATTCTATGCGACTAATGTTTTTCAGAACTATATGTTTCAACCTTTTATAGTTTAATTTATTCGTTTTAACGTCACCGAAGCGAGAGAAACGTAAGTATTTTGAATAACAATTGTTTTTCATGATAATCGACCAAGGCTTAGGATTGTTTCCCTTACTGTTTCGCGTTATTAAATACATATTTTGCTTTTTTAATTAAGGGGAATCATTCTTAAATGCATAGTTCCATTGTTAATTTAATTAAAATTGAAAAAAACTACATAATTTCAGATTTTTCTTAACTACGGAGCACTGAAAGCCGTTGCTTATTGCAGTTTCAACGAACAGTCATTACACCCCCCTTAAACAAGTCAAATTAACTCAAATAACGGTAAATAAACGTCATATTAATTGAAACTAATCTCATTTTACCCGAAACTCCCGTCAGAACCTACTAACCTTGCATGTTTTAAAAGATCTTCATCCCCGTTCCGTTTCCACTGAAATTTTGTAAATAATTGTTATTATTATTGAAGCATATTGGTAGCGGCAATATTTAACATGATTGATAGCCACCATTGTCATTATGACTTGATGATAGGGGGTGGGGCGTAAGCCTTTCGCCTCAAAATCGTCTCTCAATGTAGTAGGCTTTCTATTTAGCGCAAAGAGACACGGTAGGTTCCTATTTGATGATAGACTAAGCCCCGCCCATACCTTACCTTTTGTAGTTGTAAATAGACCAAGCCCCGCCCATACCTTACCTTTTGTAGTTGTAAATAGACCAAGCCCCGCCCATACCTTACCTTTTGTAGTTGTAAATAGACCAAGCCCCGCCCATACCTTACCTTTTGCTGTTGTAAATAGACCAAGCCCCGCCCATACCTTACCTTTTGTAGTTGTAAATAGACCAAGCCCCGCCCATACCTTACCTTTTGTGTTGTAAATAGACCAAGCCCCGCCCATACCTTACCTTTTGTTGTTGTAAATAGACCAAGCCCCGCCCATACCTTACCTTTTGTTGTTGTAAATAGACCAAGCCCCGCCCATACCTTACCTTTTGTAGTTGTAAATAGACCGAGCCCCGCCCATACCTTACCTTTTGTAGTTGTAAATAGACCAAGCCCCGCCCATACCTTACCTTTTGTAGTTTTAAATGCACCACGCCCCCAAGACTTCAACCCTCTTTAATTGGAACTGATGGAGCGCAATTAGTACTATGGTGGGCTTTATCTAGTTAGTTCAAGGACGCATGGGAGGTTCTTGTTTTCTGTTACACGATGAAGCCCCGCCCATAGCTTCTGTAGTTAGTACCAGGCCACGCCCCTAGATTGCCAGCCACTTTAATTGGAAACTATGAAGCGTTGTTAACGATTATTGTTTAAAAATTCCCTATTTCCCTCTTAAAGGGACACGAAATTTGATTATGACACAGTCAATTAGAATAACGTCACAGACTTTTGCGAAATCATTATACTCATTTAATTCCAATTCTTGTTCTAAAGACTAAAATTGCAACCTCAAATTTTCAGAAAAGTGGCCAACTTATCGCGTTTCTCATCATTGGTATATTGCAAAAGAGACCCGAGCGTAGTTGAAGGAACACTCTAGACGAAGCTGAAAACTCTTTGTAAGGATGTAACGAGGTCGAAACGGTTGGTATTTAAAGGGACACGAAATCGAATAAGAACTAATGTTGAAATGCTGGGAATTAATCGTAATGAAAAAGAAGCAAATTATATTTTATTTCACGCAGTTTCTTTTGCAAAGAAGGCTTCTTCGGTGAATAAGAATTATTTACGGTGACATTTTTATTATTTTTAAAGTGTACATAATAGCTTGACCGTTAATTTGAATAATCTTAAATTATTTCAGGTTTCCTTTTACAAAGGGTTTCACCGCAACACGATCCCAACCAGAAAATATGGGATATGCATTTTTTCCCACCAATCTTGATATTGATAAAAATTTATGGAACATTAATCGTTATTTTAATTGTGTTTGTTTCAACCCCGATATTATGAGCCTGATTAAATGAATTTATTATTAGATTAAATTTTAAGAAATTTTAAAATCGTAGAAATTTTCCGTTTTCTTGCAAAATAATGAATCTCAGTTTTCAATAAAATATTTAGAGTGGAAAGAGAACGCTGTAATGGTTTCGAGGTAATAAAAATCTTTAATTTCTAGGTAATTGAGGGATTTGCTTCAATTAATAATAAGAAATCAACATTAGCGACTTGGGGGAATTAGGCAACGGAAAAGGAGTCTGTGAATAGGAGACGTCTTCATGGGAGACATGGACGTCTCGTTGGTTATATCTATCAAAATAGCTAATATGAGAGGCTAAAAATCCATTTCCGCGCTAAATCAAGGTAGGTTTCAAGTTTTAAAAGAGTTAAAACAGCCATAATTGGATCATGAAGCAGTACAGTAAGCAGACGACACGACAAGAGCAGCTTAGCTAGCAGCGATGATAAACTTATTTACAGCCCGCCTTATTTACAATCCGTAATTATTGTCTGCAACGTCGTCTGCTAGCGTGGAGATTCCTGAAAAACACTTTAGTTTACTTATTTATCTATTTTAAATTAAACTGGATTTGCGAATTAAACTAATTACACTCGCGCTTGTTAATTGCTTACGTCTTTAAGGTTTATTTTTTATATCACTTCAAATTTCAATAAAATTATTTTCCTGTTGAAAATCATTTTGATTTATTTACAGCCCGCCTTAGTTACAATCTGTAATCGCAGTCTGCAACGTTGTCTGCTAGCGTGGAGATTCCTTAGACACTTTAATTTACTTGTTTATCTATTTTAAATTAAACTGGATTCGCTAATTAAACTAATTATACTCACGATAGTTAATTACTTACGTATTTAATGTATAATTTTTATACTACTTAAATTTTCCACAAAATCATTCGCTTGTCGAAAATCATTTTGATTTATTTACAGCCCTCTTAACTTCGATTTATAAAATTACGGGATGTCTGAATCGTCGTCTGCTAGGAAAGTGATTCCCGAAAAACGTTTAATATTTTTAATTAAGAATCTAAAGTTAAAATAAAATTAATATTTCAGATTTCTAAAGTGAATTGTTTTTACAATTCGTTGATTATGAACAGTTTTAAGGTTTATTTTACGTCTATATTTTATAAAGGTTGTTTAAAAAGGCTTAACGCTATGACTGGGGTTAATGAAAAGAAACTAAAACTCAATTTAAAATTAATTTTAACGCATTTATTGAAATATTTCAAATATTCGAAGGGTCTAATTTCGTTTTCGAAGACTAATAGAGTAATTTCGGTAGAGAGGGGGATTGAACTGTGCTCTATGGAATTGTGTATCCCCAACGTTGAAGGCAACTATGTAAGAGAGAATACTATTTGCCCTCAGAAGGGGGGAATATCGCTAAGATAGAGGGTATGACGTTGCCATGTATGGTCAAAGATTACTCTATAGACAGCCAGTGCTTAGATTTGGATCTCTTAAAGCAAAGGGCGGCTCCGTTGATGCCCCTGAAAGATGCCTTTTCTGCAACACGTTGGCTAAGCTTGGCAAAGGCTAGTTAAACCAAAGGAAGGAACCAATGGAACCTAGTGCATTAGGTCTGATTTGTTCCTGCCTTTGGCAAGGTAAAATTCGTGTCCAGAAGATTAGCCAGCATGCTAGGGGTGATAATGGAGCCGCCTGTTTCTTTAATTGAGAAATCGTTATTAATAATGACATAGAAATAATTAACAATTGATTTGTAAACTATGCACCATGTTGTTAATAAAATATTAAGCGACACCAACCTTTCTCATGCTTAGAAGTGCTTAATTTAATTATATTTATAATAAATTAGTCTAAATCTATGTTAATGAACATAGTTGGCTTGAAATTTTCGTTAATTAGTTAAAAAATAATTTCAACTCACCTTGTCTCAAAGAATCTTTCATTCAAATGATTTTCATATTCTTTACATACATAGATACTGTTTTCTTGAAGTCTGCACTCGTAGCTGAGTGGGTTCAAATAAAATTTGGAACCATTTTTTATTGAAAAACCAATTGAAGTATGATTAAATTAAACAAACTGTATTAAAACCAACTAATTAAAAAAGAAATCAATGTGTATGCTTAACCTGGCCAAGAATTAATTTTTATAAAAATTGGCACAAATATTTAAGACTTTGGTTATATCTTATATGGTAGGATTGCACTTTACGTGACCCACCCAACTAACAATGGTTTCTAGTTAATTAGACTATGAGGAGTCCGAAAAAAATAGTTAAAAAATTATTTGGCCGCCGCAAGTTGGTCAAAAATATTTTTGAAAATTTTAAAATCCATGCACTTACCGCCATTGAAGCCGCTATCCGCTTAACGCATTCTGCACTCAATCTTGCAAAATAAGCCGGGGGAGACTGACGTACTCGCGCCGGAGTTATAGCTATGGAATTTTTTAAGCTTACGGAAACTGTTTATTTCTGATAAAATCACGGAAATGTAAATGCGGCAAAAACTGAAATGTTTTGGGAAAATCGTTGAATTTTTTGGGAATTGGATAATTGATAACGGTAAATTTTGGGGAAATGCGGATATATACTTGAAAGTTTGATAACGGCAAATTTTGAAAAAAGCCGTCAAATTATTCAGGAATTTGTTTTATTTACTTAAAAATTAACTAGTCGGTTATTTTTTAAACGTACTGATCATTATTTTGGGAAAGGTGGCCAATTAACTAGGGATTTGATAAGTGTACTCACCATTATTTTTAAAAATGTGTCAAATTATTCCTGAATTTGATAAATGTGAAGGTCGATATTTTGGAAAAGGTTTCAAAATATTCCTGGATTTGATAAAAATGTGAAGGTCAATATTTTGGAAATGGTGTCAAATTATAGCTGAATTTGATAAATGTGAAGGGCGATATTTTGGAAAAGGTGTCAAATTATTCCTGAATTTGATAAATGTCAATGTCGATATTTTGGAAAACTAGGTGTCAAATTACTCCTGAATTTGATAAATGTGAAGGACGATATTTTGGAATTGATAAATGTGAAGGATGATATTTTTGAATTGATAAATGTGAAGGACGATATTTTGGAAAAGGCGTCAAATTATTCCTTGATTTGATAAATGTGAAGGGCGATATTTTGGAAAAGGTGTCAAATTATTACTGAATTTGATGAACGTAAAGGGCGATATTTTGGAAAAGGTGTCAAATTATTCCTGAATTTGATAAATGTCAATGTCGATATTTTGGAAAACTAGGTGTCAAATTACTCCTGAATTTGATAAATGTGAAGGACGATATTTTGGAAAAGGCGTCAAATTATTTATGGATTTGATAAATGTGAAGGACGATATTTTGGAATTGATAAATGTGAAGGACTATATTTTGGAATTGATAAATGTGAAGGACGATATTTTGGAAAAGGCGTCAAATTATTACTGAATTTGATAAACGTGAAGGGCGATATTTTGGAAAAGGTGTCAAATTATTCCTGAATTTGATGAATGTGAAGGACGATATTTTGGAAAAGGCGTCAAATTATTCCTTGATTTGATAAATGTGAAGGACGATATTTTGGAAAAGGCGTCAAATTATCCCTGGATTTGATAAATGTGAAGGACAAAATTTTGGAAAAGGCGTCAAATTAGTCTTCATTGCTGAAATAACTAGACGCCTTTTCTAATATATTAATTTTGACATTTGCTAATTGCCCAATAATTTGTCGCCTTTTCCAAAATATTGCTGAAATAAATTGACGCCTTTTCCAAAATATTGCTGAAATAAATTGACGCCTTTTCCAAAATATTGTTGAATAAATTGACACCTTTTTCAAAATATTGTTGAATAAATTGACGCCTTTTCCAAAATATTGTTGAAATAAATTGACGCCTTTTCCAAAATATTGTTGAATAAATTGACACCTTTTTCAAAATATTGTTGAATAAATTGACGCCTTTTCCAAAATATTGTTGAAATAAATTGACGCCTTTTCCAAAATATTGTTGAATAAATTGACACCTTTTTCAAAATATTGTTGGATAAATTGACGCCTTTTCCAAAATATTGTTGAAATAAATTGACGCCTTTTCCAAATTATAAACTAGACTCCTTTTCTGAAATATTGATGTTGACATTTTCTAATTTCTCTATAATTTGACACCTTTTCTAAAACATAGTTGCAATAGCTCAACGCTTTTTATTTCAAATTCTTTTTCAATAAATGAAATTTACCAATGATTTGACACATTTTCCCAAAAATACGTCCATTCACATTTTACAAATATCCCACGTATTTAACACATTTTCCAAAATAATGTTGAGTGAATTAAAAAAAATTCCCGAATAATTTTACGGCTTCTTCCAAAATTTACCGTTATCAATTATCAAATTCCCAAAAAAATTCAACGATTTTTCCAAAACATTTCAGTTTTTGCCGCATTTATATTTCCGTCCTATTATCAGAAAGAAACAGTTTCCGTAAGCTTAAAAAATTACATAGCTATAACTCCGGCGCGAGTACGTCGGTCTCCCCCGGCTTATTTTGCAAGATTGAGTGCAGAATGCGTTAAGCGGATAGCGGTTTCAATGGCGGTAAGTGCATGGATTTTAAAATTTTCAAAAATTTTTTTTACCAACTTGCGGCGGCCAAATAATTTTTTAACTATTTTTTTCGGACTCCTCATAGTCTAATTGACTAGAAACCATTGTTAGTTGGGTGGGTCACGTAAAGTGCAATCCTACCGCTTATATCATGAATTTATTAGTATCGGGTTTGAAATCCGACCTTTTTTCGACAGTGACAACAACAGTTCTATATGTATAAATTCTTGCTTCATATTACAAAAAGTGAATACAAATAGTTTGCATGGCTAAAACGATAATAGATTTCTCAGCCACAAGTGGCAGTTGGCATTTAAAAGCTAAACCCAGAAAGTTTTCTTCTATAGGGCCACTAGAGACGCGCTTTAGTTTTATTATTTTATATCACATATAAAATTAAATTTTCGTTTTAGTCAAAGACTATTAATGTGTTTCTTGTTGAATAAGGTAGTACTTTATTTATAAAAATAATACCCATGTAAGAATGGAATTATAACAAATTTTATCTGAGTATTTAAATTAATTTTACTAAAGAAAGTTGAAAATTGGACCAGGTTCAGTCATATGAACTACAAAAGGTTTGCTATTTTTAACAACCTTACTAAGTCATTATTATTAATAGAAGGAATGAAACTTGGCTGATAGTATTTTGGAAGCATTTTTAAACCCCATTCAAAATTATTAATCGTTCTTAAGTATTTTATATTACCTTTTCTAGACTTAAAATGTAACAGAGGAAGAAAAATTATCGATAATAAATTAATAATGAAGGTTTAGGGCGTGTGCCTTTTGGCTAAAGAAAAATTTCTTTACATCACAATGTGTATAATAAAATTTAACAAAAAGCAGTTTGTTTAAGGTTTAAACTAATTAATATAAATTAAAAATATAGACTTCATGAATGAATGTTTGACCTTAATACATTGGTAAAAAAATTGGTCATTATAACAATACCTAAGCTCACCAGATTGTCTCGCGTTATGCCTTGTTTCAAAGTATAATTTTTATTATTCATATAGGCATGTTATGTTTCTTAGATTGGTTTACTAACCATAAGTATAGCTTACAATGTAGCATGAAGTTTTCTTGAGTCATGTACGACAAAGAGTTTTTTTAATTTTTGTAGACTGGCATTGTTTTGTTCATTGAATTGAGAGTTTATATTTTTATAATTAATGTCCTTATCTAAACAGTACCCTATAGCACAGCCTGAAATATAAAAGTCCCTTAGAACAATAGACTCGATATACTATAATTCACCAGCACTTCATAAAATGGTTGAAGTTGAGGCATCAGAATATATACTTAGCCTCATACAAATTAAACTGGCATTTATGATGTCGGGTGAATTTGACTATAGTTCATGGCCAAACAATCATTAAATTTACTTACCAGTATGATTTTTCCAATCCAACCTATCTATGAGGAATTTGGTGTTCTTGAATAACTGTGGCTCTCTATTCAGGCAGTATGCGTTTAAGGCGCAACTCAAGATACTGAGCTACTGGTATTGGTGCCGTTTTTGTCGAATTTCCGAACAAATCCATCCATTTTATTACTTTTCCATTTGAAAGGAAGACTCTCTCTTGGAACCTAGTATAAATAGGAAAAAAAACCGTTTATATTTTTTGAAAAATCAAGAACAATTAACATTTGTATATTAATAATGATGTCTTAATCAAAAAATGGTATGGTCCCATTTCTCCCAATTCTGTCTTTCCCAAAATACATTTTTATCCCAAACTTTCCGATTCCCAGTTCTCCAAATCTTATATTTCCCAATCGGAATTTTTATCCCAAACTATTCAATTCTCATTTCTCCCAATCTAATGGTTTCGTCTAATATTTTATGCTGCAAAGGGTTGCTTTCAAAACGACTTTGATTATTTTTAATGCGAATAGGTTAGGTTAGGTTAGGTTTGGTTTGGTTAGGTTTGGTTAGGTTTGGTTTGGTTAGGTTTGGTTAGGTTAGGTTAGGTTTGGTTAGGTTTGATTAGGTTTGGTTAGGTTAGGTTACGTTAAATAATTTTCCTACCAATTAATGTGAAGTGTTATTCTAAATGTATTATATTTTTCTGCTGGATCCAGGAGAAAGTTCGTAATTTATTAATCATTTAACTATGGCACGCCTTTTCCAAAATATTAATGTTCAATTTCATTGACTTCTCAAATAATATGTCTTTTCCAAAACATTACTGTTATGTTAGGTTAGGTTTGGGTTGGTTAGGTTAGTAATAGTTTATAAATCATTTAACAATGTTACGCCTTTTCCAAAATATTGACGTTTAGCTTCGTTGACCTCTCAATTAATATGCCTTTTCCAAAACATTACTGTTATGATATGTTAGGTTTGGTTTAGTTAGGTTAGTAATATTTTGTAAATCATTTAACAAAGTTACGCCTTTTCCAAAATATTGACATTTAGCTTCGTTGACTTCTCAAATAATATGCCTTTTCCATAACATTACTGTTATGTTATGTTAGGTTAAGTTTGGTTTGGTTAGGAGGACGTCTCTTCGTCTTTGGAGCGGTTATACACATCAAGTAAGTGTATCCCTTATGAAATGAAAAAATAAATAAATAAAACCATCAAATTCTACTCTATTTGAGTCTTTTTGAGTATGCAATATTGGGTTAATTGGAATAGGAGAACTGGGAATTGGGTTGAATGATGTTTGGGTAAATGGGAATTGGGTGTTTTAAATTGGGTGAAATGGGGGGTAACCTGTTCGACCACCAACCAGAAAATACAAGATTCAGGAGGAAAAAATAAAACTAAAAAGGGAACTGGATGCGGGGAGAAAAACTCCATTTGAATATGTATAAATCATAAAATTGAAATTCAAACTAAACTGAATATGTAAAACATATCATTGTTAATAAAACAAAAAAATTCTCTTTCAACTTATTAACATATGTTTTATACTGAATTGGGAGAAAAGAAATTGGGGGAAAAGACATAGTGTTGGGTCAAATGGGATTGGGAGATATGGGAATTGGGAGAAACACTTTGGGTTAAATGGGAGTAAATCCAAAAAATAAATGGGACTTTATTCAAGGGAGAGTGAAATAGCCAGAAAACCGTTGATTTATCACTTTATATGTTAAAAAGTAATTATCAAAACTTTCCAAACGTTTGCCATTAATTTTACATAAAAAGTTTCCGAAGTTCACATGGTAAACCACTTTTGATGAATGAGGTGTGTATACAGTATTTTCTATTGGCGTCTACAGCCAATTATAGCATGTGACTCTTGAAAGGGCGTGCTGAGACACATGCTGTTGAGGTTAGTAACTGGTTTTAGGTGCATAAAGATGTACATACATAGACTTTCAAAACTTTGAAATTTTGAATAAAACAAATGGAAAACGTTTTAATTTGTTAATTACTTTTGAATTATTTTATCAATCTAAATCGATGAAATAAAGATTTTATTGCAATTTCATTCTCATAAGAACAAAATTCAATGTTAATAACTTCATGCATATTTCTTTTAGATACTTATCTTCCACGAACTGGCTTTGGTTTCGTTTTCACTTCTTCCTGTAGAAAAGCCTCCCAATCCAAGAATTTCCGTCGAAATGACACTGTCGTTCGATCGCAAAGTATAATTTCTGGATTTGAAAGACAGTAGTCGCATGAAAACCCAGCATCAAAATCTATATCCAACAAAGATAGAAAATGATCCCATCCAGATCTATATTTTTGGTAGGATAATTCTTTTTTCGCATCAGTATATCCACTTTCTAATAAGGCTGTGTAGATCATATATGAACTGTAAAGTGAGTTTCTGGTGGAAAAAAACTACTTCTCAAATTTTTGACACAATTTTAAACTAATTACAACAATTGAAAGTACCGTCCAAAATGAAATTCTCTGAGAAAACGGCGATAGACAAAATGACAAACACAATATGCACCCATATTTAAGATGGAATCTTCTCTTCCATCATATTTTATGAGTGCTCCATACCCGCATGTTACCAAAGGAACTAACAAAATTTAAATATATATAAATAACGTTAGGAAGAATGATTATCTTTTTTACTTTACCTGAAATCGTCGGGATTTTAGTCCGCAAAAAAAGGCAAATCTTCCCTAATGCAAGTTGTGGCTGAAAAAAATTAGGTAATAAAAGGTACGGTTTTTGTATGGCTTAGGTAGGTTAGTAAATTTTACAGTACCCGCCCTTGAAAAGTAGCAGAAGCAAACCGATAAATATGAGAACGGTTTAAGCTGTGGCCTTCCGTAGCCTTTGCTGTAGACACCGTCTAACTTGTGTATGAAATTATCCTACCCCTTACCATCTTTACTAGGCAGCCTATTGGGAAAGAGATTGGCCAATTTGTGGACGTCATGTATTTCGGGAATGCAGCACGGCAATTGTTAATTTTTTGCAATGAACTCGGAAATATTATTTTTTGTGCCTATTAACGCCTGTTCCCTGTAGTATGTAAGTAATCATCCGCTAATTGGTGGTAGGGATTAAAGGGGGTAACAGGAAATAGATTGTGCTTGTTAGGCTCCATCTAACAACCCTCTTATATTTATCTGTGCACTTCTGACGGTAGGTAGTTTGTTGTGAGGGCAATGCAAAAACAAAGCCTTGAGTCTTATACTCCCCTTAAAGTAGATAAATAGAAAGGTAATTTTGGGCGTCTGACAGAGGTTTTAGCATAACCAGACTATAGTTTTTACACACTGCAAAATTTTCTTTTTTCTCGTAAGCCAGATCTCACAATAATTTGAAAAAAAAAGATGATATAAACGAACATTTGTTTTCACCATTCACTCGGCACAGGTTCCTCAGTGAATAACGCCACACTTTAAGTTGTTAGCTTCTGCTGTGCCAAGTAAATAGAGAAAAAATTTCTTCTAAATTATTTTTCTCATTTTTCCAAGTTTTTTTTAATGGTTAAAAGGCTAAAAGGCTAAAAGTTTTGCCGTGTGTTTTTGATAGTCTAGCAACGCTGGAAAATCTATATAGCTCAGCACTGCGAGAAAGGCAAGTAAAAAATGTGCTTGTCTCGACGGGCTTTCGGGCATCTGCGCCTTCCGCCCTGAAATTTGTGGATGCGCAATATATTTTATAGAACTTCCCAAACTAAATGTCTAAGAAATAGTCCCTACCAATAAAACAATACTACGTTGAAACTTAGCGTTTATGTAGCAATGTGCTGGAGCAGTTGGAACGAAGTTGTCTTCAATTAACTTGAACCCTTCCTTGCAAAGGGATTTGTGTTGATCCGACATCTCATATGGAATTTTCAAGGTGCTGACTGGTTTACGAGAATATGCCATTGCTGGTTGTAGTACAGCATACACCTCTTGATCCACCATAGTCGTGCAAATTTCATTAGATTCTGAAATGCACCGCAACGTAGTTGTATGTTTGCATGTTGTTGACCCAAAACGACAGTTCAAGCACGTTAACTTTCCATTCTTCAGAACAACAGTGCCAAAACTGTCCTTGTCGGCTACAATGCAAATCCCGTGACAAAATGGTACCTCAAGAACATGGTTTGAATCCAATTCAAGTTCTATTGAAAAAAAAAATAAAACAAAAATGGTAGCTGGTTACAATGGATAAAGGAGAATAATGAATTTATTATTGAAATCTCATACTACGTCAATTTGTGTAAGTTAGACTGTAAAAAGTAGAGCACTTTGGGCTCCTTTCATTACCCTTTAAAGCACAAATTTGAAAAACCGTCAATAAATTGAAGTCATAAAAAATCCTGCTTCGGTAGAGGCCCAAATTGTAATTTTGTATAGCTACTCCAGTAATGCAACTACTCCCCCTTTGTAGTTAAAAGTGCCGTCTGTATTAGCAAAGAGAGTATAGGGGAGGAGTAGAAGCTCCCCCGCTCCACAAGGCTAAATTACAATGTTGCCCCTAAATTATACTACTGGTACGAGGGAGTTTCCGGCTCAGTCGCGCCACCTACGATACCGTTTAATGCCTCAAACGAAAATGCCTCGGTACTGCGCATTGAAGATGCGCGGTAGGAAAAGAGGAACAAGATTTTCCCCTCTTTCCACTCCTCCCCTATACTCTCTTTGGTATCGTTGTTTCGCAAATCTATGTGGGTAAAATGAATTTGTGTTTCCTAGCCAATGCTGCTACACTGCAATACAATATTAAAATACTCCTCAATTGCTTAAAATGCAATAATAATAAGAATAATAATCTAAGCTTTGTCTACGAAAGGATTTCCTCACTAAGACTGTGGCTTATTTACAGGTGGGTCCATTTACAAAGCATAGAGGCGTGGTGGCTAGCCCCTATGCCACAGCTAACCTACAGCGCCCTATACTAACTATTACCGTTAACCTCTGCAGACTGCAAGATTTGATGGAAAGGAGAAACCGGGTTAGACCGCGGAGGAAAACTCCTTATAACAAGCGGGGAGAGAACTTGCAAACTCTACGCATAAGGATTTGTTCCCAGATTTTCACCCGGTGCCACAGTCCGGGATCGAACCTGGGATCCTCTTGCTGCGAGGCGAAAGCGCTAACCGCTGCGCCACCCCACCTAACGAGATATAATCTCTTTTAAGCAGATAACCTTATTATTTAGAATTTTATTTTTGTAATTGGGTAATAAGTTGGACAAACATTCATTTGAAGTTTGTAGCGGGTCTAGGGAGTTTCTGTGCGGGACGTGATCAAATTAGGCGCGCGACGTGACAATCGTGGCGCGAGACACGGAGCGTGCCACGAGAATTTTGTTTGTAAAAAGGCAGGGCGTTACGTGATTAGTCGGATGTCCTTGTTTAAAATTATCTTTAAAACCTGTACCTATTTGAATTTTAAAATCATTAGGTGTTATTTCCTGAATGTTTCACTATGCAGACTGGTCTTATAATTTGCAGAATAATCAATAAAAAATCACTTGATTTTCTACTCCACCCTCCCTCTAATTGCAAACCAAAATATTACAGCCACACATAAAAATTACCTTCTTCGACCAATTTCTAAATCGAAACTCCCCGGTCATCCAAAAATTTGGAAATTAGTGGGTGAGCAGATTCCACATGAAGGTAGTACTGAACTTGAGACGAAAATTCTAAAAAAAAATCTAAGCACGTACCCTTGTAATTTATACGAGGAATTCATAAAAGTTTTACGATTATAAATTCATGATGCAAATATTACAGATTTTGCTAAATACCTTCATACGTATTGATTGTTTTTTGAGACGTTAGGGTTACCAAATCAAGTTCATCTACTTTAAACGAACATGTGCATAATATCTTTGAACAGTCAGTGAAAATTTTGGGAATCATAATGATGAAGAATGTTTGATTTACCTAAAAGTATACAAAATCTTTGAATTCAAAAAAACCCAATCAATTATTACATTCTTCTGATAGTTTCAAATTAGAAATGAGTAAATATTATTCTATCCTTATGAAGTGAACAGTGAAATAAAAAAATTGATGTGTGCATTAATACCACCAACAGTGGCACAGCATCTAGAGATACAAATGTTTTAAAATAAAAGCCTTCAATACAAAACAATATGAGCCTTCGCGCGGGATATAATCCGAGTCGGAGTACCTAAAACTACTTTACCAAAAAAACGACGTCTCGCCTCAATCTCCTTATTGGCTACATCAAACTCTTGGAGAACGAGAGCTTAAATGATGCTCCAAATAAACTCTATTGTATAATCACTTGCAAAGAAGTATATTTTCATTTTAATAATCAAACAAAAGATACCTTTATTTTAATTCTCCCTTCAAACCAATTTCTAATAGTTACCACTACCAACGAGATATATCTCGAGATGTATATCTCGTTGGTAGTGTAATAACTAACATTACCTCCCATTGAAGAGAGGAGAGTCAAGTGATTTTGAATTGCTTTTTCTAGTAATTATAAGACCTTTCCGCACAGTGAAACATTTAGGAAACATGTACTATCAATTTTAAAAATCAAAATAGGCAATTAGATCAGCGCCACCTACCCGTAACGGCGACTTTGAGAACTACTGTAATCGACGAGCCAACCAGGTGTCGCTAAAAATCGCCTCGACTCATTATTTTCTGAGGTCAACCATTAGCTCGCTTCAACACTCATGAATTTCAACGTAATTATTAGATTTAGTTTATGAAATGGCACTAGATAGTGTTTCAAACAGGTTTCTTGACAATGATCAACACTTTCCCCAAGCTTTGCGTCCGATTTTCAGAATTTGAATTTTGAGCACACCAAGGCTTAGCGAGCAACGGTACTTTAGATGCTCTAAAGACATCTTAAAAGTTGTTTTCAGCTTTACAAAAGTGTTGGATATCCTTTAGAAACACGGTTATAGTACCAACTAGTTCGATTTCATAAATTTAATTTTGTAATTACGGTGGAATTAAGTTTAAAGACTGTTTATTCTTTGACCACAGAAAATACTGTCTATTTAGCGACACCTGGTTGGCTCGTCGATTACAGTAAATCTCAAAGTCACCGTTATGGGCAGGTGATCGGGATAAAGCTTAATTCAGACTTCATTGATAAATCAAGGACCCTGCCTTCCAGATAACAATGTAATAATCGTGGCGGTCGACAAAGCGTGACATTTAAAATTTTTTTGCTGGAAAACTGGACATGACTCGATTGGTCGGAGGTCGAGTATTGAATTAAATCGACAAAATACGGATATTTTTAATTTAAAATATTTCTTATCTATATCCTTGACGCTGCATTGTGCAGTGAGGTCTTATATTTAGTAGAAAATCAACTAAAAGCTAGACTTCAATCAATTTATTTTTCATAGATTCGACTACTAAAATAATAAGTGTGTGCATAAAAATGAATTATTTTTTAAAATATGCAAAAACTGTCTATTTTCCGCAATTACATCAAAATAGAGCGACTTGAAAATCGAAAGACTTGAGGCAAATAAAAGCGTGCTTCCTCGCGAGTGAAGAAATCACTTGCGTGTGAGCGATCCAAAATAATTTATTTTACATTAAACTTGTATTAAGTTTTTCCCTGTAGAAAAGGCGCCGTGGTTTGGCTTCACTTTTGTGTGACGTCATGCTCAAAAAAAGAGATCAGTTTTTCCATTTTTTTAAGTTGCAAAATCATTTTCGATTTTTACTACGCACACACAAATTATTTTTAATACTAGAATCAAATAAAAATGTACTATCCCTTTCCTCCTCCCTTAAAAAAGTTTCCAATTATTACTTCACCCCAAAACATTTTCCAGGTTTCATAGAACTCTGTTTTTTGACTTATTTTCCTTAACGATTTCAGGGGCAATAACATCAAATTCAATGTTCTACTATTAAATTCAGGTGACTTTCATATATTTAAGGCGCCAACTCTTTCATGTGACGTATTAATAGGAAAAATAAGATAGATCATAGGACCAGATTTGTCAAACTACAGGATTATATAGAACTGCTAGAAGCAACCCCTTAAGAGCAAACTTTCTCAAGCCTTACAAAATTCCCCTGAATTAAACATTAAATTTCCCGACTTCTCAGTCAACAATTTATTTCTCTGACATTTCCTGGTTTGCACGTATATTTCTTTTGTCAATTTGATCATCCAACCTGGGGGAACAAAAACTTAAACCATCCGCAAGGCTCTATTGTCAAATAACTTTAAATATAAGGGAAGTGCTATGGATTTTGAGATTGTTAAAGGGAGGGTGAAGTAGAAAATCAAGTAATTTTTATTGATTCTTCAACTAATTATAAGACCAGTCTGCATAGTGAAACATTCAGGAAATAACACCAAATGATTTTAAAATTGAAATAGATTCAGATTTTAAAGATAGTTTTAAACAAGGACATCCGACCAATCACGTAACGCCCTGCCTTTTTATAAACAAAACTGTCGTGGCACGCTCCATGTCTCGCACCTAATTTGATCAAATCTCGTTATAAATTTCATTCGACACGGAACGTGCCACGATAATTTTGTTTGTAAAAAGGCAGGGCGTTACGAGATTGGACGGCAGTCTTAGTTTAAAATTATCCTTAAATATCTGAACCTAATTTGAATTTTAAAATCATTCGGAAGTATTTCACTATGCAGACTGGTCTTATAATTTACAAAAGAATCAATAAAAAAATCACTTGATTTTCCACTTCAGCCTCCTTTTAAGGTATAAAACAAACTTACATTGATACACTTTAAATTAAAGTCAAAGCCACCAACAACGAAGACTTGATATTGATTGGAACAAGGAAGGATCGCCCGTTTTTGGATCAGTTCTGTTTTATAAACCAGCAAATCTTCCATCTGCATATAAACACAAATGAATAAGAAACTATGGTCAAATAAGATATCCACTAGCTCTTGGTCTTCCATAACTAGGCTAGAAATATAATTTTGAAATTACAGGATTTATATTTTCAGGGTTTACCACGCTAGTTTTTAATTTGATTTGTTCACAAACACAGAAATATGAAAATGAAGCATTTTGAGACAATAAATACTGTTACTGTTTCTATTAATAGATCAAGGCTTACCAAAAACGTAGATGTTTGGGTAATGGATGGCACAGTTGTTACACTAACACTTTGACTCTCATCACAATGTTGAGTAGCTGAAGAGGAATAAGAGCAAAAAGTTTAATCAGAGCTGCCCCTCATAGTACCGAAATTAATCTATTTATAAAGTGTAATAAATCAAATATGTATGCAAGTCTTGAGTTTTTCTTAAATTTGTACTTTGCCCTTGATTTTGCTAACTTTATCATTAGTAAGTGGCGTCATCTGTCTCCCTATTTAGGAAACCTAAACTACTTTCCTGTGAAATAGGCTTAAATAGAGTGAAATTTGAACCTATTGTAATTTAAAAATTAAAACTCAAGTGTAAAAAATTAAAATCTGGCAATGTTGCAAGTGTCACAGACATTTTCTTAACAGGAAGGCAGGGCGTTACGTGATCAATTTGGACGTCTTGTATTTAAACTACCGAGTAGTCAAGGCAGAAAAAATTACAAAATATATTTTATTTAGTGAGGTAAATGGCATCAATAGCCAATGATAAAGTTGTCCGTCAGTCTGGACCAAATATCAAAAGGCGCAAAACCCCGAGTCCCGTATGGAAAATTATAACTCTAGAATATATTTGCACTAATGCGATAAACCAATGAAATTCTAACTATCACTAGGCTAAAACAGAAGCTTATAGCTCCACGAAGGTTACAAAATAAAGCCTCCCCATAGTGCGGCCGATGCAATCACTTTTTCTATGGCAGAGACATCAGTTTTATGAGGAGTTTTCAAGCTTAGCTTGTCGCAAAATTATAAAAACAACAGCTAGAAGGAGAGTCTTATTTCTCATGAGAAAGACAGTGGCAGAAAATCATACTGCCAAGAAGGGGAAAACCATTCACACCACGTAAACCAAAAACAGGGGCTCTCAGAAAATTATCATCGCCAATGCAACTCCACTATAATAAACACGTGGTCAAATAAAAAAAGACGTACTTGCTCTGTTTGAAGCAGATATTTCAGTATGTAAGCCAATTTCAAGTTGTGGTTCAGATGTACTATTAATAAAAAATGTCTTTGTGCACAAAGATGCGAAAAAGTAAGAGATAAGTTTAGAAAACTAATTGTTTGAAGTAACAGATATTCAAATTTTCATTTTTGAAGACGTGATTATAAAACATCAATTATTTGAAAAGATTTCTTATCTTAGTTTTTTCACCAAAATTCCTTAAGTAATATATTTTATCCTTAAACATGTGCATCATTTTAAAAATAGAAAACGTATGCATTTTATTTTCTTTTTAAAATTTAGAGATAGTTTGAGTATTCGGACCTATAAGGAGAATAAAATGAACAGAAAATCGTTCATAGCAGATAAAATAAAAAAAGCATGAAAACTTAACAAAACGTGTTCGTTAATTTTAAAGTTTTCGAGTTTTCAAACAATGACGTGTTGTATCTTTCTCAAAAGATCACGATCAAGCTACATATCCTTTTGACTCTGAAAACTACATCACAGTCAAAGGGCGAATGTAATTTTCGGTTCGCAATATTTTCAATTTTAAAATATAAAAATAAATTCTTTTAGCTCTATTTTTCAGATATCGCAAATGTTTCTAGAAAATAAACAGTAGTATCAAGGTAGTTTCTCTGAAATTTTTGTGAAAAAAACTAAGATAAGAATTTTTTTCAAATAATTGATGTTTTATAATCAAGTCTTCAAAAATGGAAATTTGAATATCTGTTACTTCATACAATTAATATTCTACACTTATCTCTTACTTTTTCGCGTCTTTTTGCACAAAGACATTTTTTATTAATAACTGTTACTTCAGTCTTAATATGAATTAAAACTGTTTAGAAACTAGTATTTTAAAACTTATACTGAAAAACAGGCGCTCCATTTTAGTCTTGTGGTGTTGCTCGTTTATTAGTTACCGCGTTTGAACTAACAAGGCCTTAACCATCTATTATAGAAGTATTAATCTTGATTGCTTCAACGCCTAATCCAACTCAAATTGCCTTCCCGTCATTTTCACGTGCAAAGCACAGTGGATGCAATAATACAAATAGATTCCGAAGACTTAGGCTAAAAAATTATTACGTAGACCTGTGTACAAAAACAATCTATACACCTGTGCACAAACATATTCCATAGACCTGTGCTGGGTGACCACATTTCCCAAATTTTATAATTTTTCCTATTTTCGGATGTCTTCCTATTAGTTCCTATAATTTCGATAATTTTCCTATATTTTCCTATTTTTTGAAATTGTAGATATTTGGCGCGCTCTCACTTTTGGTTTGGTTATATATCACTCAAAACAGAAATTTAACAGAAAGTAATGCCGATTTCCACTAGCTACTAGCAATCAGCCACCGTGGATTTACAATACAGGCTAACGCTTCTGTGATTCAGATATTCCGATGGTGTTTTAAGTTTAAGTTTATCTATATAAACATGAGTGAATCATATACTAGCTCCCTATAAGTTACTCAGTCACACTGGCCTAATGTATCCAGCATTTTCTTCCGAATAGTAGTCGAGAGGAGGGGAGGCGGGTGAAAGTGATAGTAGACGGCGCCCTCTCTTAGGGCTTTGAAATTAATATATCGAGAACTTGAAAGTGACGATAGTTCCAAATGTTATTAACGGTTTTGGAGGTTTGACTTCTTTGCGTCACATTCAAAAATAATTTTGGTTTCACAACAGGCTTCGTTAAAAATGGGGTGGGCCTTTCTTTAAGTTTTTCTATTAGTTCTTTAGACGCATTATTAAAAAGTTTGGTAAGGTTTTCGAGATGACTGATAAGTTGTTGTTTAGCTCTTATTTTTTGATGAAGTTTGGTTCTCTCACCATAAATAATTCCTGCCTCTGAATGTTGCCTACGGAATAAAAATTTTTATTCTGTAGGCAACGCTCTGAAGTCTGAATTTAAATGAGTTTCTATCATTTGAGAGAATATAGACCACCGTATACGGACAAGATTGTCCGTATACGGTGGTACTTAGTGTAACTGGGAGGGGGGTCATTTCACCCCCCTTTTCGTTCTTCTCTCTAGTCGTGCCGGGGGGGATTGCAAGGGGGAATTGATGACGTCACGTGATATTGTTGGCGGAAAATTTGAATTGTAACGCCCCCTAGTTGTGGCGGGAGATTTAGTTGATTATTAAGGTGATGGCGCGAAATTTGAATTTATAGGGGATTTTTTTGTATAGTGGTATGACGTCGCGCGACTTATCGATGGTGACGACATTCAGTGTCCATAATGTTATTATTTGGTGTATGTTTAGGATCTTGTATACATTTAGGATATGATTTAATGGTAATTCTATAGGTTCAGTAGGCCCTTTCTACACGCACCCGTCCCGTAATGTTATAATTATTAAGGTCTCTCCATGTATGCTTATGTCATACTAAAGAACTAGATTAGGTTAACGTAGTTTATTGAAAATTAAGCAACGACTAAGTTCTACAGTAAGGATGTATGCTTTGTATTGTTATTATTTGGTGTATCTTTAGGATAGTGTGTACATTTATGGTATGATTTAATGGTAATTCTATGGGTTGAGTACACTCTTTCTCACTCGCCCTTCTAGTAATGTTGTTCTTTGTATGATTTTGAGGTCTCTCCATGTATGCTTATGTTATACTAAAGAACTAGTTTTAAGCGAGATATGGTTTACATTGCCAATAACAGTTACAAATTAAGTTGCGACGCGGTACTACAAGAGGGTGTTATAGATAGAAAAAGAAATACAGCGTTAGAACAATAGTACATTTTAATATCATAAAAGAGGAATTACGACAGTTTTTACACAATTTGGTATTTGATAAGTAGTTAAAATGAAGAAGTACTGCTAAAAAGTCAGAAACTGCGATTTACGCTAGTTTTGATAACAAACAAATTTACTAAAATACAAAATATTACTAATAAAACATCAGAAAATACGAATTACATAGAATACATGGCAAATAAGCACAATACTAGTTATTAAACTAAACAAACATATAGGATTGACTAAAAATTATATTTTTTTCATACGCGCTAAAATATTGATATACAGTTAAAATGCGCAATCATTACTGAAAAACATCATCAAAAAGCAAGAATTACACTGATTTTGATAACAAACAAATTCAAAAAAATGCAAAATTAGTACTACTTCAAAAAAAAGGTAGTACAGGATGATTAATCACATTAACATTTACCATCTTAGAAAATAGAACAATATTACTGCATGCGAGAATATTAAGCGCATATATATCCTTATACCTTCATAGAAAATATAGCGTTACTACTTTTAATATGATTTAAAGTCTACAATGGTTATTGTACGATTTTAGTACAAATATTAGGCTAGTTATTAAACTAAAATGTTCACGGGATCGACGAAAAAATATATTTTTCTATACAAGCTAAAATATTGATATACGATTACGGATAAAAATATCGAAATATTACTAAAAAAAACGTTGCTATAATTATCATCAAAAAATATTATACTTATACAAAACAATTCAATACTAATTTTTATACTAAAGTGTTAATATATATTAATTAAAAAAAGCTTACTAAATGAAAAAAAATATGACCAAAAACGCTGCGTATTCGTTAAAATATTGTTACATGTTAATAGTTGAAATACGTTAATATTACTATAAATAATACTTGAGATACTAATTAAAATACTGATACTTGGTATCTAAAATATATACAAGTAACTTATGTCGAAAAGGTCAAAGATTCTATTTAATATAACCGTAGGGGGCAGTTTTATATTCAGGTAGAATTCTAACTTTATCCACTACGATCTGATATGTTTTGGTCTGGTTGATCGTGATCAGAGTGTGATCTTGTAGACGTCTGATTTGAGGGCCAATAGGGACTTGAACCGAGTTCATTAGAGGTTCACCTTCATTGTTTACCCCCAGTAGTTTCTTCATTGTTTCGAAATTTATATAATTTTCTGTAGATGCGTTTAAATAAAATCCTTTAACTTTGATAACGTTAGTTTTAGCGCCGGTTTTAGGGTCTAGAATGTCCATAGAATAGTTCTTTGGTCCAGCACACCCCCATTCACAAATATAGGCATCCGGTCCATAGGATTCTAATTCATTTTTTAGTTGCCCCAAATAATCACCTGTGGGTAGCAAATGAGCGCCGTCTGGTGAAAGGTACACTAAACTGTCAGTGTCATAATAAAAGCAAAGGTCACCGACCTTTTCAAGATGTTTTAGTAAATGTAATCGGGCCATAGCTGTTGTGTAACAAGCGATAACTACGTTTGTGTGTTTGTGCACAATCTCGTTTTCTAGAATGTGTTCGTATTTTACAAGTACTGTGCTTTCGTTAATTGTTAATAAACTTTTAACCTCCAAGTCTGGATTTAATATTAAGCCGTATAATTTGTGGGCATCTTTGATTAATTCGGTAGAGATGTGTCTTGTTTTTTGGCCTAATTTACCCCAAAAAGAGTTGAGCATAAGTTTGCTAAGGCATCTGAGACCTTCATTTTTCTCTACTTTAGTGATATCCAGTTCTACACCCTCTTCGTCTTTGAAGTTTTTGATATATTCCTCTTTGTCTTCTTGAGTCTGGCAATCTGCAGGGAAGCCACTAGCTTGGGTTTTATACTCTAAAAAGGTATTAACGTAATCTTTAAACAGTCCTCCCTGTTTTGTTTTGGGATCGTACTGTGTCACTTTGTATGACCAAGCCTCGTACATTCGTGTGATTTTGTAGCCATTCTCTACTGCATGACGTAACTCGTCGACTACCCATGTGCCTCGCAATTCTCTTTGTTCTGTAGTATGTTCGCAATCACCTTGAAATTGGGTTTTACAACATGTGTAACATAGCGGAAATGTTAATTTCCCGTTAATACGAGCAGGCAAAACTGGATGAATTAGGTTTTGGGCCGGTAATATGTCACACTTAAGAAGACCATCAAACGAAAATATGTCTGGAAAGTTATCTAATATGATTTCAGGATGTCCTATAGGTATCTTGGTGGTTTTATTAATGAATGGGTATAGACTTGTGAAATCGACGTAATGAATACGCTCCGATCCTGTTGTTTTATGATATAGTTTTGTTGCGCAACATCTTCCTCCGAAGAAAGCATCACGGGGGTCTAATCTTTTTACTATTTTAGGCTTAATATCATTACATTTTAAAAACTCTATTATTTCTGGTTTATTTAATTTTTCCTTCTGCCAGTCACACTCCCATTTGACATTCACTATATAATTGAGGGATTCTAATGTGGCTAGCACGTTCATGCTTCTAAAATATCTGGAATTCAAAGTCTGTGCAGGATCTCCATGCAAAGCCTTGTTTCTGTTTAAGGGAAAGTGTATTTTACACCCATGATAGAAACACCCCCAGTACTCGAATATTTCCTGGTTGATTTCACAAAATCCGTCTACTTTGAGTTTTTGTATTCTGGTTTCTTTACCTCTAAAGGATGATTGGATAGATATTTTTCGTTTGTGCGCGGTGCACTCCAACCATTCTATAGCCCCCATGGACTGATTTTCGCTAAGTCTATAATAATTAGCGGGTATGATGCCTATAGTATCAGGTTTAAGATAATTCCTGCGAAATACGTAAGAGCAAACGCCAGGAAGAGTAATTGCGCCGCAATTAAATGGATCTACACCCGTTACTTTAAAGAGTAGTGTACGAAAAGTTAAACAACCTATGAATAGTAAAACCGTATCGCTCTCACAATAATAATTTAGTTCCTTCAAGAAGTCGAAACCTTTACCTTTACTATCTTCGGAGCTATGCCATTTTAAGAAGGCATCTAAATTTTTCCTTGTAAAATATTGACAACCATAAGCTTCGATAGGGGGGAGATTAGTTTCTATAACATAGTTGGTTTCATCCTGTCTATCTACATCAAAATTGTGTTCTATTACATTGAATAAAAAATGTGGAAAATACCCTTTGACTACGTCTGATATACCAAAAGTAGCGGGAAACTTTGCTAAAGCTACAGGGATGAAATTATAAGAATCCAGAAATAACAAGTTAAACAATTTCATTTCTAAAATTCGAGTTCCGTTAATTTTCAAAGATGGAACGAATTTTTCATCTCGATTAATGATTTCTCGAATTAGTAATTGATTATCATAATTACTTCCAAAATGTGACAATATGATGACGTTCTTAACGGCATGCAATTGCATTAAATAATCTAAAAATAAAGATATAGGATTACCGCCTGAAAATTGTTGTTTACGCCTACCAAACTGGCTACACATAATACAATTAAAATTTAGGGATGTTTCATCTATACAAAACTCACACACGGTTATGCTGACTGGTGTTCATAGGCTCCTAACTTTTCCTGACATACCTTCGTTTGTATGCATTCTACGTCAAAGAAAATATACATAAGGTTAGGCTGATTAGGTCTAGGCTTTTTAACGGATGGCACTTTCAGAGGTTTATCTTTGATAACCTGGATATAACATAAGTGATTGCTAGGTTGATATTTCTTGCAGACCTGACAAAATATCTCACCACACGTATGCCTCTCAGTTCTTCGGGAAAAATCAATAATATTTAAACAGTCTTTACAGTGAAAAAGACGCTCACATAGGGACTTTTTATTGCTTGAAGATGCTAGGTGGCTTTGATAGCATTCATCGCCTAAGAATTTTCGTAAACAAGACCCACAAGCTATAAGAGTAAAGCTCGTTTTGAGGTATAGAAAATTAAATTCCTTAAGTCTGCAACACCATCTAGTTATGTATTGAAATTAACGATTCTGAAATAAATGAAAATATGCTTTTCATCGAATCATTTTGATAAATATTGCGAAAATCATCGCAACGTTTTTAGTCATGTGAACTGTTTTTCAATTGACTCGTTTCGTCATTTTAAGGCAACTAAAGAAACAAAGTGAGTTGGATTAACTGAAGTCAGTACTTTTTGAAATTTTGTATGCAATTCTTTGGGGAATTTAGGAAACCCAAATAAGCATTTTTATATGTTAGAAAAATGTTGCGTACAATATTTCCTTCTATTGCTAGAAATCCACGATTCATGCACTGGCATTAGCTAAATGACACTCTGTGTTGTACTTTGAACTTTTCGCTGGTTCTATATTCTGTTTTAGTATATAGGGATGTATGTCTTTTCTAAAGGTGTTAGTTAAAATCTGTGTTTTTCCCTAGAACAGTGTAAATAGCAGTGAAATTCTAGTGTGAAACTATGTAAATGATTCGGTATTGAAAACATATACAATACTCGTGCTCGAATTGATTGACGTTTCCCTAGAAATATTTTGGTTAATTAGCTTAGTCTTTGTTAAAGTAAAAGGTTGCTATACTAGTTTCTGCGAAGAGGGGGGGGATCAAGAGGTAACAAATTTTTATTTAAATAGAAAAAAATTGGTGGAATTTTGCTAAATCAAAAGTGTTTTTGGTGAAACATAGAGTAATTTTGATAAATTGAGCTAAAATTTATCGAAACGTTTTTAATCATTTGAACTGTTTTTCAAATGACTCGTTTCGTGTTGCTAAAATGCAATGTACATGACTGTTTTCGTTTCGGTGGATTACTCATTTCGCCATGTATTCCTATGGGATTTTAGGAATTTTAAATTATCGTTTTCGTGTCGGTCAATTGTACCGTAGTTAATCAAAAACGTTTCGATTGTTTTTTACTTCTAACACGAAATGCGTTGTGAATGATGCTTCTTTCAATACCGTTTTACGTTTTCCACGAATTTTTGATTACGTTGCCGATAATTTTGATAAATATAGTACGTTTAGGTTAATGTTTCGGTTTAATGATATATTGCCTTTCTGTTGACGCAACGGAAACATCTTAAACTTGTTGAGACTTGTCCTAATAATGCCTTCGGGGCAACCACCTGTAATCAATTAAATGCTTGAACCCCCTTGTAGGATGTGTCGCCGACCCTCTCAATGACATAAACTTGGACATAACACATTTGTGTGAGTTATAAATCACTCTAAATATAAATTCCATTGATTCAATACAAATGGTTCGACCCCCTCTCCCAAAAGCCATTAAGACACGCCTGGACATGTTTACGTATAAATAAAAACTAGATGGGGATAAAGGTTTAAGCCCCCCCCCACCCTTTAATAAAACATGGTGGGTGGTCCAATTAATGAAAAATAAATTACATTGATAGCAATGCAAGGAATCTAGTGGCACTGCCACGCCCCCCTCCCCAAAGCCCTTTAGACACGTTTGAACGTGTTTACGTATAAATAGAAACAGATGGGGATAAATTCTTTTGTTATGAATCAAGTTCTACCTCATCCTCCCCCTTAATGTCATATAATATATATATCTGTTGGGTGTCCAAAAGGGAATTTTGTAAACTATAGAGAGTCATTTCACTTCCGAACTCCGGAGAGAAAGGTTGTTGACAAGGTTTGAAACAAATCATGTGTTACGGTATATGTAATTCTTTTTTGGTTAAAATGTCACTTAAAATGTGTGCTTAATAGAAAATATACGAAACAGTCAAGCTATATTCGAGTATACTTTTGTTTGGATCAGCATTTTAACTACTCATCAACTACCAAATCGTATTAAAACTACTGTAATCCTTATGTTCTGAGTTTTTTTAGTAATATTTGTTCATTTTAACTAATTACCAGCTACCAAGTTGTGTAAAAACTGCCGTATTTCTTCTTTTTTGATACTAAAATGTACTATCGTTAACCAATACAAAAAAGGAGTACACCTAGAACATCATCGTAGCTTAATTTGTATCCTTTTCAATAAACTACGTAGACCTTATCTCAATTGAAACTGGTTCTTTAATATAAGAGAAACATAAACATACATGGAGACCTCAAAATCATACAGAGAATAGCATTACAGGATGATGTAGAAAAGGTCTACTGAATCTATAGAATTACCAATAAATCATCCACTAAATGTATACAATATCCTAAAGATAGATACACCAAAATAATACCACTATGGACACTGAGCGCCGTCACCAAGTCACGTGACATCATACCGATACGATATACCAAAAATCCTCTATAAATTCGAATTTCCCGCCAACAACATCACGTGATAAGTGTCGTCAACCCCCCCCCAACCATATTTCCTCCGTCTGGCACGGTACCATCTAGAGCGAGAGGCAAGAGATAGATAGAAAAGGGGGGGAGAAACAACCCCCTCCTCCCAGCTACACTAAGTACCACCGTATACGGACAATCTTGTCCGTATACGGTGGTCTATATTCTCTCATTTGGCCTTTGTCAAAAAATATCCAAAATTCTGCCATTTTAATGCGAAAAAAATAAAACTTCCTATTGCGCCAACCCTAATCCATCAAAATAATTTCAAAGATAAAAACGACTCTGAAGTCGGAACCGTCCGCAAACAATCACAACATTTCCAAAACGTCGTATGCTTATACTAACTACCTTTCAGTTCAAAGTTTCATTGGTTGATCTCCTTCTTCGGTTTTTTACCGGAAATACGTAAGCGCCGGGAGAAGTGTTATTTTCTCTCACTGTAGGTCGCATATAGGTAACACTTTTTTGGCGGAAAGAAAACGCTGGATACATTAGGCCAGTGTGGCTGAGTAACTTATAGGGAGCTAGTATATGATTCATTCATGGTGAATCATATACTAGCTCCTCTCTGCACAAAAACATTCCATACCCCTATGCTCAAAAATATGCTCAAGAATATCTCGTACACCAGTGCACAAAAATACTGCATGCCCACTTGCACAAAAATATCCCGTATCCATTTGCACAAAAATATCCCGTATCCATTTGCACAAAAATATACCGTATCCATTTCCAGAAAAATGCTCTTTAGACCTGTGCACAAACAGATGCAGTGTCCTTTGCAAAAACAGATTACTTAGGCCTCTGAACAAACCGATTCAGTAGGCCTGTGCACAAAAATATTCCGTAGAACTAAGCACAAAAATATTCCGAAGACCTGTGCAAAAAATATTCCGTAGACCTGTGCACAAACAGATTCCGGAGACTTGTACACAAACGGAAGTCACAGGGTTGTGCACAAACAGATGTCATAGACTTGCGCAAAAAATACATCATAGACTTGCGCAAAAAGATATGTCATGGATATGTGCACATCAGATTCCATGGATATGTGCACATCAGATTCCATGGATATGTGCACATCAGATTCCATGGACTGGTACAAAAACAGAAGTCTTAGACTTGTTTACAAACAGAAGTCTTAGACTTGTTTACAAACAGAAGTCATAGACCTGTTTACATAAAGATTCCATAGACCTGTTTACAAGAAGATTCCATACCCATTTGCACCAAACAATTCCATACCCATTTGCACAAAACGATTCCATACCCATTTGCACAAAACGATTCAATAGACCTGTGTACAAAAATATTCCATAGACCTGTGCCCAAAGAGATTCCATAAAACTGTGCACAAAAAGATTCCCTAGACCTGTACTCAAAAAATATGCCGTAGGCCTGTGCACAAAAAGATTCCCTAGACCTGTACTCAAAAAATATGCCGTAGGCCTGTGCACAAAAAGATTCCCTAGACCTGTACTCAAAAAATATGCCGTAGGCCTGTGCACAAAAAGATTCCCTAGACCTGTACTCAAAAAATATGCCGTAGGCCTGTGCACAAACAGATGCCGTAGACCTGTAAAGAAACAGATTCCGTAAACCTGTGCACAAACAGATGCCGTAGGCCTGTGTACAAACCGATTCCGGAGATCTGTGCACAGATTCCGTAGCCATGTGCACAAACAAATTCCGTAGACTTGTACACAAGTGGAAGTCACAGGCTTGTGCACAACAGATGTCATAGACATGTTCAAACCAGATTCCATAGTTTTGTGCACAATCAGAAGTCATAGACCTGTGCACAAAAACATTCTATAGACTTGTGCACATAAAGTTTTCATAGACCTGTGCACAAAAGATCTCATGGAGATGTGCATAAAAATTTCATGGAACTGTGCACAAAACATTATATAGGCTTGTGAACATAAAGATTCCTTAGACCTGTGTACATAAAGATTTCATACCCATAGCACAAAACTATTCCATAACCATTTGCACAGAAATATTTCCTAGACCTGCGCACAAAAATATTTCATAAAACTGTGCACAAAAAGATTCCATTGACCTATGCACAAAATATTCAATTGGCTTTTGTATAAACATGTGACATAGACCTGTGTACAAAAATATTCCATAGACCTGTGCACAAAAACATGCCTTGGACCTGTTCAGAAACATTCCATACCCCTATATGCTCAAAAATATTCCACACCCATTTGCACAAACATTTTCCGTAGACCCGTGCACAAACAGATTCCATATATTTGCGCACAAATATATTACGTAGACTCGTGCACAAATAGATTCCACAGACTTATACACAAACAGAAGTCACACGGTTTTGCACAATCCGATGTTATAGACTTGTGCACAAACAGATGTCATATGCTTGTGTAAAAACTGATTTCATAGACTTGCTCAAAAAGAGATGTCATCGACATTTGCACAAGAGATTCCGTAGACTTCCGTGCACATAAAGATTCTTCAGACTAGTGCACAAACATATTTTGTAGACCTGTACACACACAAATACCATAGACTTGTGCAAAAATAGATGTTAAATATTTTTGCAAAAATAGATGTCAAATATTTGTGCAAAAACACATCCCTTAGACTTTGGCACAAACTGATGCCATAGACTTGTGCAGAATCATATGTCCTAGACCGGTGTACAAAACATTCTATAGATTTGTGCACAAACATGAGTCATATACCTGTACACAAAAAATATTTCACGGACTTCTGCACAAAAACATTCCATATACCTGTAAACAAAAATATTCCATTGACCTCTGCACAAAAACATTCCATAACCCTATGCTCAAAAATTTCCTTACCCATTTGCACAAAAATATCACGTTCACCTGTGCACAAAAATATCACGTACACCTGTGTACAAAAATATCACGTACACCTTTGCACAAAAATATCACGTACACCTGTGTACAAAAATATAACGTACACCTTTGCACAAAAATATTCAGTACACCTGTGCACAAAAATATTTGGTATCCATTATCAGAAAAATATTCCGTACACCTGTGCACAAAAATATTTGGTATCCATTTTCACAAAAATATTCCGTACACCTGTGCACAAAAATATTCCAAATCCATTTTCACCATAATATTCCGTACACCTGTGAACAAAAATATTCCAAATCCATTTTCATCATAATATTCCGTACACCTGTAAACAAAAATATTCCAAATCCATTTTCACCATAATATTCCGTACACCTGTGAACAAAAATATTCCAAATCCATTTTCACCATAATATTCCGTACACCTGTGAACAAAAATATTCCAAATCCATTTTCACCATAATATTCCGTACACCTGTGAACAAAAACAGTTCGTATACCTGTGCACAAAAATATTCCGTACAATTGTGCATAAATATATTCCGTACACCTACGCATAAAATATTTCGTACAAATAGAAATCACAGGCTTGTGCACAAAGAAATGTCGTTGACTCGCGCAAAAAGAGATGTTATAGATATGTGCACATCAGATTCCATAGAGTTATGCACAAACATTTTCAATACCCCTATGCTCAAACAGATTTCAAACCCTTATGCTCAAAAAAGATTCCATACCCATTTGCACAAAAATAATCCGTAGACCCGTGCTCAAAAATATTCCGTAGACCCTTGCTCAGACAGAAGTCTCTCGCGTGTGCACAAACAGATGTCATAGACTTGTGAATAAACAGTTGTTATAGACTTGTGCACAAACAGATGTCATAGACGTGTGAATAAACAGTTGTTATAGACTTGTGCACAAACAGATGTCATAGACTTGTGAATAAACAGATGTTATAGACTTGTGCACAAAGAGATGTTATAGACTTGTTCACACACAGGTGTCATAGACTTGTTCAAACACAGGTGTTATAGACTTGTTCACAAGCAGGTGTTATCGAATTGCTCACAAACAGGTGTTATAGACTTGTTCACAAACAGATGATTTAGACTTGTGTAAAAACCGATGTTTTAGACTTGTGCGTAAACAAATGTTATTGACTTGCGCAAAAAGAGATGTCATAGAAATGAGCAAATCAGATTACAAAGACCTGTGCACAAAACAGAAGTCGTAGACCTGTGCAAATAAAGATCTTTCACTTGGGCACATAAAGATTCTTCAGACTTGTGTGCAAATAATGATTCTTCAGACTTGTGTGCACATAATGATTCTTAAGAATTGTGTGCACATAATGATTCTTCAGACTTGTATGCACATAAAGATTCTTCAGACTTGTGTGCACATAAAGATTCTTCAGACTTGTGTGCACATAAAGATTCTTCAAACTTGTGTGCACATAAAGATTCTTCAAACTTGTGTGCACATAAAGATTCTTCAAACTTGTGTGCACATAAAGATTCTTCAAACTTGTGTGCACATAAAGATTCTTCAAACTTGTGCACATAAATATACCATAGACCCATGAACAAAAAATTTCATAGACCTGTGCACAGAAGATTCCATACTCCTATACTCAAAAGGATTCCATGCAGATTTGCACAAAAACATTCCGTAGACCTGTGTAAAACAATAATCCATAGGCCTGTGCATGAAAAGATTCCATAGACCTGGAAATAAAAATATTCCACTGACCTGTGCACAAAAAGATTGCATAGGCCTCTGCACAAAGAAATTTTATACCCCTTTGCACAAAAATATTCTGTAGGTCTGCGCTTAAACAGATTCCGTAGACTTGTACACAAACAGATGTTATAGTTTAGACTCGTGTAAAAATTTATTTACCTATAATTGGTAATTATCTTTAATTGCTTATTTTGTTTAATTAAGTTAAATCTGTACTTCGCAACTAAATTAGTTGGACGCGCAAAAGTTATAATGACAATTAAGCTAGCTAATTGCCCTACCAATTTGATAATCCGCAGTAAAACGACGTAAGTCCTAGAATGACTTTCTTGATTACTTAACCCAAGTAAAAAAGTCTTAAGTTCCACAGTTTAAAGGTAAACCACGTAATTCGGAGAAGGTACTTAAAACTTTTAAAAACAATATTTAAACTTTGTTTTTCTTAATGAAACAAAAATTGGCGCCCACTTTAAAAATGGGGCTTTCATTTAAGACCGTTTTCAAATCTATCAAACGTATAGTTATTTTTGTAAGAGTAGTTACAAAATGGGTAAGTTTGGAAAATTTCCCATGTTATTTCTATGGAGATTCTCTAGTTTTTCGCGAAAATCTGTGATTAATTTTATGGAAAAGAAAACCACCCTTAGCAACTTTATGCTTTATAAAATAAACTATTGAATGGATCATCTTGACATTTTTACCACATATTAAGGGCCCGGATTTTAATTCAGTAGAAAAATTTCAAAACAATAAACTTAATACGAAAAAAGTTAAAACCAATCCAAAAACCTTCCTTATACATTAGAGCCGTCATCAGGCCTTATCTAAGGGAGCTACCTCTCCCTTAGAATAACAAAATGAAAAAAAAGGGTTACCCCGAGGAACCCTGAATAATTTAGCAGGGGTTTTTTTTTCTATTTCTTGCTCTCTTCTTTCTTGCGTTTGTCCTCCAAACGGGCTAGCCTTCGGGCTTCCCTACGTTGCTCAGCTGCCTTACTCCTTTTTCCGGGACAGTCCGACACTACATGTTCTCCACTTTTACGGCATCTCCAACAAATTACCGTGTTCCAAATTAATGGGTGCTTTGCGTCAGGGATTGTAGATGGGACTAACATTTTCGGGAAGATCCTTCTAGGAACCCCACCCATTGAACCAAAACGTTCCCAATTTTCTTCATCCATATCAAGGGTTTTCGGTAAAGGTTGCAATTGGTGAGAAGAAGGAAGTGGGAGAGGAGTAGGAGACTCATTTATTTGAATTGGATCAGGATTAGCAAGAGCTAGCGCCCTAAGTTTTCTGCAGGCCGTTATGGGTTCAGGAACTCTCGGTTGGGGAGTAGCTGGAGGCAGGTATGGTGTTAATGAAAAAGGGTCAAAGGCTGTGCCAGTTTGAGAGATCACTTCTGGTATTGGGTTGAACCCGAAAGTTTCTTCTTGACAGGAAGGAGAAGAAGGCAACTCAAAAGGACAGTTCCACTAGGATCGAGCAATTCTTTCATTTCTTCCTTACTTCTATAACTTGCGATTCTTCATCCGCAAAATGACAATTGTTTGCTGAATGCTCCTGGTATAACATAGAGGGCACGAATTTTTAGAATTTATAAAATGATTTGGCATATAGCAATCGCATGCTTTATGTCCGAAATCTCCCCTTTTTCTTCACCGTCCTTGAACTTGTTTGTCAGTTGGTCAATACTTCTCCAGTATTTCAATAGATTTTCCAGTCAGCTTGTCGGTTTTGATGTCCTACACTCTTTTTGTCGAATTTCCTTAGGCAATTCGAAATACCACGGAGCCGCATCAGATTTCCTCGCCATCTATATTGATATATTATTAATAAATTTTCTTATTAGCTTGGGAGACAAACTCCCATGGGAAAACAGAGATTGGCTCTCGGGAAATGGAAAAATTTTCCCTGGTTAGGTTTTTTATGTTATTGTTCTGGAGGTAAACCTGGACCTCATAAGGTGACCTTAATCTTTTATTGTCTGGAGGGCGATAAAAAATATCGAATTCATTGCCTCCTGGCCTAACCGTTGCCCTTTTGCACACCTCTCGTCGCTATCCCAATCGAAAAGGTTCTAAATAAACATCGGGTAAGGTAGCCCTATTTAATCGAGGAGTTTTCATGGACTCCGACAACGTGGTCGACGAACTTTCAGACGCACGCAGCTATTGGGATTGCGATTTAGAAATCTGTTCAGGAGCCAAAATCTCCTCCGAAAACCCAAAAGAAGGTGATTTGAGTTTTCTCATAATCTGACCTGTCGTACTTGACAAAGGATGTGTTTCCATCCATACTAATGTTCCTACCTCAAATTCTAGAGGGTCATCGGAGGTCATAGTATTTTTTTGAGCCTTAGCTAATTTAGATAATTCATTACTGAATTCTAATTGTTCCTTAAGAACTTTTAAAGCCCTAGTACGACCAGGGTCATCAGTGTCCTGGATGGGTTCTTCAATTTCTAAATCCCAAGGGAGACGTGGCTTCCGCCCTAAATTTAAAAAGAAAGTAGATCTACCCGTAGTTTCATGGGGTGCAGAATTTATAGCAAATTGAAGGTCTAGGGATTCATCCCATCTATCATGATGATTCCCTACATAAAAGGATATGAGTTCGCCTATTACTCTATTTACTCGTTCGGTGGGATTTCCCTTAGGAATGTAGGGGGTGGTAAATTAAAACTGGATTAATTCTAAAAGCTCTGCACGTCTGCAGCCAAAGTTTCGAGATAAATTGTACCCCTCTATCACTAAGAATATCTTTAGGAGCTCCTCACTTAGAAATAATAGACTTAAAAGCTTGGACACAAGTCTTAGCTTTAATAGTCTTAAGTGGTATCATCTCCACGAATTTCGTCATGTAATCGACAAAGACTATAAGGTATTTATAATGGCGTCTACTTAGGGGAAAAAGTCCCATAATATCGACACTAATTTGGTCCCAAGGACTTGTTATCTCAGAGGGTTGCATTAGCCTTGGCTTTTTCCTGTTCCTAGCCTTAAATTGCTGGCATAAGGTACATCCTTTAACATAGTCCTGGACATCACTAACTATGGTTGGCCAACAATATCTAAATGTCACTTTTCTTAGGGTCTTATCTTTGACCCTGTGAGCTGATAAAGGGTGGTCATGTAATAGCCGCATGGCTTCTAGCCTTAAGCGGGAAGGTAAATAAATCATTTCAGGGTAAGTCCTGTAAGGTCTTCTATAAAGAAGGTTATTTTTTAGTTCGAACAGTTTATGCCTAATTGGGTTAGGTCCTTGCAAGGAATTGATTATAGGGGAAGCAAAAGTGTCCTCCCTTTGAGATTTTCTTGTATCTTCCAATGTAAATACAGAATATAAGGACGTTGATGAACTACTACCTATAGATTTTGAACTTGTACTACTACTAGTTGGATCCTGTATACTAATAGAATTTGAAGTAGAGGAACTAAAGTTTGTTCTTAAGACGTTTATCGGAGCTCTCGATAAAGTGTCAGCTACTACATTCTCTACTCCTTTCTTAGGTTTAAAGGTAAAACCAAAAGTTTGAAGGTACATAGCCCATTTAACTAGACGGGAATTTGGTTCCCTGATATTAAATAACCACTGTAAAGCCTGATGGTCACTAAGGACAGTGAATTTCCGACCTTCTAGAAAGGGCCTAAATTTCTAAACTGCCCAACAAATGGCTAACCATTCCTTCTCGCTAGTGGAGTACCTCGTTTCTGCGTCTTTTAGTTCTGTACTAGCATAAGCTATAGGAACTTCTACATTACCTTGAATTTGGGAAAGAGGGCACCTAACCCTGCATCACTAGCATCTGTAGTTAAAATGCACGGGGAATCCCTTCTAAAGGAATCTAAAGGACGAGCCTTACAAATTTCTTCCTTGATCTTTTCGAACGCCTGTTGCTGTTCGATTCCCCAGATGAATTTCTGATCTTATCTTTTAATTTTATTAATGGGGGCTACTATCTTGGTATAATGATTAATGAATCTAATTGTGCCATCCTGCCATCCCTAAAAATCTCTGAACTTCCTTTATATTTTTAGGTGGAGGGAATTTCTCAATGGCTTCAATTTTGGAAGGGTCAATATGCACTCCTTGTTCGTTAACTATGTGACCAAAATAGTAGCTTCTTTCTGAGCGAAACGACACTTCTTCAACTGAAGGTTGAGACCCGCTTCCTTTAATCTATTTAGAACGTATTCTAAACAAGTCAAGTGCTGATCCCAATCCTCACTAAGAGAGATTACGTCGTCTAAATTGTCAATTAATTGGAAATAGTCGGCGTCTCTAAAATTTTCATCAATTAATCGCTGGAAAGAGCTAGGGGCGTTACAGAGCCCAAAAGGGAGTACATTAAACTCGTACTTTCAAATATGAGTCACAAAGGCAGTTTTAGGTCTGCTTTTAGGGTGCATTTCTACTGCCAATACCCCGACTTAAGGTCAAGGGTTGTAATGAATTTTGGTTTTCCCACTCTAGCTAGCATGTCCTCTATTTTAGGCAAAGGATAAGGGTCCTTAATGGTAACCTGATTTAGTTTTCTATAATCAATACAAAACCTATAGGGTTTACCCCGTTTCGTTTGATCAACTAAAACTACGGTCGAAGCCCGAGGAGATACGGAGGGTCTAATGATCTCGTCATCCAACATTTCCCTAACATGTTGTTCAATTATTTTCTTCTTATGATCATTAACACGATAAGGCTGAGATTTTATGGGCGGACTATTTCCCGTATGAATCTCGTGGGAGACTAGTCCTGTTCTTCCTACTTTATTCCAAAATAATTCAGGGAATTTTAACAATAGGGATTCTAGTTGATGACGTTGTTCATCAGAAAGGGGGGCTGTGGAAACCGCGTCCCTAATACTATTAACAATCTCCTTTCCTATTGCATCCTTTTCAGATGAAATTGAAAAAGGGATCCTTAGGTTACCCACTAGACATTGTGAAGATTCGAAATCTAATTTGACCCTATTTTCTTCAAGGAAATATTGTCCCAATATAAAATCACTAGTCAGGGAAGGAACTGAAGGGAATCGTAAGATCCCTCAAGTTATGTTATTTTATCGTTGGGTCGAGAATCAATGGAGGCAGGATCATTATCATTAAAGAAAACTATTTAATTATTTATTGAACATTCATGTTATTAATTATTAATGATTATCTTAAGGTAACAAAAGATTTCTAGGGCCACGCGGCGGTCCTAGGCTTACGTAAAAACTCTGGTACGCGGAGCGTTTAAATTCCGTGCTTACCAGTCGAGAGTCCGGGCGAGAGAGAGTTTTTTCTACACGGTTTTTAGGAGCGGAGAACGCGAATGTTCTATTCATTTGTAGAGACACTGGCGACATCTTGCGGTCGCTACAGTACTCCCCTACCAGTGTTTAGCGAGACGGCGAATCACAAATATTTCGGATTAAAACGCACGCGCCGACCGGAACGCGTCATCTGTGGAGGAGGCGCCACGGCTGGCGGGGTATCCGGAGGGTGAGTTACGGGAGGGTCCGGTGGCGGAGGGGGAGGTGCGTCGTCTGTAACGTCGTAGTGCAGGAAGGCTGGTTTTAGGCGATCGATGTTGATGACCTTTGACGTACCGTGGATGGAAAGTGCGAGAGAGAGAGAGAGAGAGAGAGAGAGAGAGACCCATTCGCATTGAAACCTTAAAAAACAATGCCCTTCATGAAGGAAACGGGCAAGGAAACTTCGTCGGACTCTGGAGCTACCACAAAGCGGATCTGACGTCATCGAATTTCGTATTGCGCGTGTCTTAGTCTTAAAGAAGGAATAGTCGGCAGGTTTAAAAATGGCGGCGGCCAGGAATGGAGCTGCGAGGTATTAGCCTAAACTAAAGTAGTATTTAAACGAACTAGTGCGTATAATTAACACCTAAAGAGTTAGGTAGAATGTAATGTAAGGTTGGTAGAAAACAATTTGAACGAAAAGTATCTAGTCTTACTATTAGATTATCTTCTTAACACCGTTAAAGATGTTCAAACTGAGGTTAAGCCTTGCCATTTAAAGTCTTATCAAGAAAAACTGCCAGATCCATTACTTCAGTCTGCAGTTAATTGAAAGTGTAGCTTGTTTTCATCTTGTAACTTAACTTAATTCTCCACGTAAAGATGACAATGACCGCTTTTATTTGTCTCCGCCGTTATATTTAAAGTATGTGACATGATTTTACCATATAACAGCAATGAAAACGGTACCCGCCGCCCGCCATTCCCCAATTGGTGAAAAAGTTGAAAGTCCTATCCTAACTTCCGGTATAAGCAAACAGCCTAGGAATTATAGATGGCGCTTTTATCGTAGCCGTCAAATTTTCAAAATGTTAATACGAGTACAATGCCGCCGGTAGTATAGGATCTAATTGGGGACTTATACTTATAGGGACCTTACATAATAGACTTATGGTAGCAACTAGTTGAAAACAAGGAATATGACTTTCCTCTTTTGAACCGTTTTATAAAACAGTAAGTGGCAGCTCTTGTTTCAAATTGCGTGTCATATTCGTAGATAATGTACCTTCCCGTTTAGGAAACAAACTCTATCTTATTACGTGGTTAATATTTGGCTTCGGAAAGTACAAATACAATATTTATTGTTTCGCAAAGGAAGAAAAATTGGCAAAGATCAATATCCGAGTCCACACAGGTCACGAGCCTCTAAGCTCTGTTCACACTTACGTGAGAAACCGGTTTACAGGGATTTTGAAAATGGGTTAGCCCGACCGACTCATAGGCCACCCAGTATAGAGCCCCTCCCTCCAACACGTAACGAAAAGTTTAAATTATCAAAACAGATTGAAATAACTTCGACAAACGCTCTGTATTTTTACGATGTGGCTGGCTTTTCTTCTCGTTCGCATTCTTAAAATTCTACTCATCCGCACTCAAGAGCGAAATGCTAATTGACAATTTTAAATACGTCGATGATATTGATGACCTCTTACGACAACCAGAACTAATACCAACATAATTTTATAATGCCTCTAAGTACACAAATATGGGTTACAACTGGGCTTCTTCGGCAGGCTACTGTGACGTCAGAACTCGTATAGCGCTAAGATCCGAAGAGACAAGAGAGAAAACTTTGAAATTTCTGCCGCGCGGTGCAGCCAAAAAACGGTCGAGACTGACGAATACTAATTGGGTCACGTGAAAAAATCATCCAATGGAATAAAGGAGATTTTTACGTTTCGTATAGACAGGCATTGAGGGGGGAACGAATTTTACTTCAGCAACCCCAAATCTCTCTGGTGAGATAGAGGCGGGCGGTTTCAGTCCTGAAACATTCTTAAAGGGATAAAAGAAAGGCTAGGCACTGTATGCAGTACAATTTTGTATTCTAGGAGAGCGGTCGCTCTCTTAGATAAGACTTCATACTGCCTCTAATGTATAAGGATGGTTTTTTGATTGGCCGTAACTTTTTTCGTATTGTGTTTGCTGCTTAGAAATTTTTACAGTGAACTAAAATGCGAACCCTAATTTTGTGGTTAAAATTTCAAAGAGATCCATCTAATAGTTAATTCTTTAAAGGAGAAAGTTGCTAAGGGTGGTTTACATTTCCATAAAATTAATCACAGATTTTGACGAAAAACTGGAAAATCTCCATAGAAATAACATGGGAAATTTTCCTAACTTACCCATTTTGTCCATACCCTTACAAAAATAACTATACATTTGATAGCTTTGAAAACGGTCTTAAATGAAAGCCCCATTATCATAATTGACGCCTATTTTTTTTTCATTAAGAAAAATTTCGATTAAGTATTGTTTCTCATAATTTTAATTACATGCCCTGATTTACGTCGTTTTGGATATTGGAGTTACGGCGCTTTTTCACTGTTAGAGACACGCAATTTACGCCTAATTTATTATGTGGGACTATACAGCGTTTTTGTCGTGAACTCGAGATTAACGCCGTTCCCGTTAGAGGGACTTAAGGAAGAACAAGTTGGGAAAACCAAAATATTACCTCTCCGAGTCAAATAACTACAAAGTTATTTACCTAGATATGGAATTATTTCTCTTTTTTGAAGTAAAAATTTACGAAATATTGAAGAAGTATTCCAAGCATAGCGAATATACAGTAAAGCAGACGACATTTTACATCCAATAAGGATAAATCTTGGACACATGGAAATCAGTTAATGGCAAAAAGAACAGGAAATGAAGTCTACGCTTCAGCTGTTTATCCTATATTCTGATAGCTACATTCACAACTGGTTAGCAGTGTAAACACTATCGTCTCGTCTCACCTCAACAATATTCTTAGTTTGCCAACATGAGTGCTAACGTTAAATAATACCAAAGCTAAATTGTAGCTAGACGCACTGATAGTCAATGCGCACCATAAAGAGAATAAAAACTCTGTAGCTTAGCCCTACTAATCTAATTGCCACCATGATCTTTTCTTCTATTATAAAATCTTAACCTGATTATTTAAGAGTGTATTTAACTTTCGGCTCACTCTGAACCGTTGATGTCTCTTCATTTCAGACACGAAAATCAAAACCCCAAGTTTACTTCACCTCAGGCCTCAATTATTTACTCTATATTTCACTAAGCTTATTGCAAGTAATACTAGATACACCCGCCGGAGTCTGGATCTTAGCTTTCTTCATGAAATTACTAAACCAAGGATTATTCTATATACAGATGTAGTATAGCTTAAGTACTACATAAACAGCCATTTCAAATAATAATATTAAAAAAATCTTTGGAATATCAAAATGAAACAGAGCTTTAAAGCTACAAAAGCACTAAATGCATCATAATTACGAAAAATATTTCATCATATTCACTTTATATTAAGGATAAAGGGAATATTAAGGTTCTGTAGGATTTCTTTACACATCAAAACAAAACGAACTTCTAACGCAGCGCACTGCGGCACTAGTGTAATAACGAACGGACACACAGACAATAACATAGACGGCTTTTTAACTCTTTCCGTATTAATTTTGAATTGAGAAACAAGATTATCTTAAATATTAAAATAAATATAATTAATATTTAATATTTTCTTCGTTAGTTATTCGCCTTATTGAACGTTACATAGTTTTAAAAAAGAACAATTAAACATTCTTGAGAGAATTGACTAATATTGGCGTTTGAAATGAAGCATACGCCGGTTGCTTCCCCTTACTAAAATAGGTAGTATGTATATAAGGGTTTCGAATCGCAGCTATGGATAAGAACACCGCAATTGCGTGAACCTTTGGTGGAAGCCCCACCTTAGGGAGGCCGGACGTTTTTCGTAACCCTGGCCGATCGCCGCGTATGTCTTAACCTTAAGGATGATGATGGAGTAGAAGCCAGGTGTGCAGACTGGTGTCCATGTGGGATGGACAAAAACAATGACCAGAGGATGGTGGTGTGTAGAAACCAGTGTGAACAGACTGGTGTCCATGTGGGATGGACAAAGACTAGAAGATGGTGGAGATTAGAAGCCAGTGTTTACAGACTGGTATTCCATGTGGGATGGACAAAGACCAGAAGATGGTGGTGTGTAGAAGCCAGTGTGTACAGACTGGTGTCCAAGTGGGATGGACAAAGACCAGAAAATGGTGGTGTTTAGAAGCCAGTGTGTACAGACTGGTGTCCGTGGGGCATGGAAAAAGAGCCAAAATGATGGTGGACTATAGAAGCCAGTGGGTAAAGACTGGTGTCCATATGAGATGGACAAATGGCCAGAGGATGGTGGTGTTAGACAGGTAATGGATAATAGCTATGGTAAGTGGAATACAATTTTTCAAATTTCCGGGAACTGTAAATGCGGTCCGGAATTTGGGAAAACGTTTGCTCCGATTTGAAAACTGCGAACGCGGTCCCCTGGGGTGTAAGTCAATAACAACAGACAGACAGACAGACACGTCGAAATTAGAACCTCTCCGTGACATACGTCACTCGGAGAGGTAAAAACATGGCGTTCGAGGCACACCCGGTTAAAACCAAAATGTTTTTAATTGGAATTAAAATGGAGGCTAATTAGGTCTGATTTTTATTATTTTCGTAACAGAAACGTGATTGAAATTTACTACAATTATATTAATCTTTAAAATCATTAGAATATTTTAATATATTTAGCAATTTTTGCTAAGCCTCGGTCAAAATAGCGTTATGTTGTCGTTGATGTTATAGGCAACATCAACTTCGGTTATTGGGATAAAAGCCAGACATTACGAATACTGTCGGTAGGTGCAAATAATTTATAATTATAAACAAATTAATTATTAATCTTACTGGGAGATCAATCAATTACTACATTGTTATCTGTGATAACTGGGATACATTATTAAGATGTAGAGGTAAATTTTTCACCTTAATGATGAAACCTCCGAGTCGCTGACTAAACGTAGCCGATAACTTTTCAAGGAAAATTATGACAAACAGAACTGTATAGATTCTTCCATTTAATAACATTTTACATTTGCATTATTTAAATTCAAATTCTGCATTAAAGGCAAAAACCATTTCTGTTCATTGGATCTCAAAACATTTTTTTTAATTTCAACAAACCAACGTAGCTCTTGTAATTTGAGGCTGAGTTTTTTTAAAGTCGTTTATAACACGATGTTTAATTAAATGATATTAATTTTGGATTACGTTAAATATGTTAAACACTGTTAAGTGGTTCTGCTACTAAGCCTTCTGAAAGAACCCAAAATGTTTCAAATTATTGGGAAAAAATATTTCTTTGACGCAAATGTACGTTACCTGACCTTACCAAAAATTGTTCCAAACATACGGTGTCCGAAATTATCAGAGCTAATTATCAAAGACACATATTTAATTGATCTCATTTCGAATTATTTCAATTCAAAGGGCTGTATTAACTTTTAAGGGGAAAACCATTGCGGTTTATTGGACTTCTTACATGCTTTCCAACTTTTTGATATACAAACATAGCATTGTTTGTTTGAGGTTCCTTTTTTTAAAAGACGCTTATAACACTATTTTGCTTAATTAAATGGTATTAATTTTGGTTTATGTCAAATATGTACCACAGCTAAGTCGCATAGAAGCAATAAACATTAAGTCAGCTGACTTCATCAGTCGTAGAGTTCTACTCACAAGGGTTTGTTGCAAGTTTGATGAACTCAGTGCCACCACCCGGTATCGAAGCAAATATATTAATTTTATTTTAAATAGAATATTAACAGTACTAAAAAACACATTAAATCTTGGAAATTAGGTATGACGTTCATGATGGATTTCCTAGTCCCGTCACAGCACAAAACGTTATTAAGCATACTTAACGATATCACAAATATGACATTTCTACGCAAATTGAGGTGTTGAAAGTGAAAGATAGTGTGAGTTTGCATTTTAATTAATCATTAGAAACATATTACATTTAAGAACATCATGATTATAATTAATTAATGTGGAATTAGTAAATAAAATTGCTTAGTGATTGCTAGCCCCCCCTCTTTGTATGAATTAAAAATTGGAATGCAGATAGACAAGATTTAAATGATAAATAAAAAGTTATTTATGGATTTTAATGATTTTCGCAAAATGTATTATTTATTATTTTCAGGGAATGAAATAAATGATTTTTACAAAATGAAAGTATGATTTTTAAAAATGAAATATTTATTATTTTTAGGGAATGAAATGTATGATTTTTAAAAAGGAAATATTTATTATTTGTAGGAAATGAAATTATGATTTTTAAAAAAGAAAATAATGATTTTTACAAATAAAATATTTATGTTACTTACATAAAAAAGAAAAAGAAAATTTACTTTAAAAAAATCTAAAAAAAAAATTGATGATGCTATACGAAACAAAATGCAGATAGACAAGATTTAAATGATAAATAAAAAGTTATTTATGGATTTTAATGATTTTCGCAAAATGTATTATTTATTATTTTCAGGGAATGAAATAAATGATTTTTACAAAATGAAAGTATGATTTTTAAAAATGAAAGTATGATTTTTAAAAATGAAATATTTATTATTTTTAGGGAATGAAATGTATGATTTTTAAAAAGGAAATATTTATTATTTGTAGGAAATGAAATTATGATTTTTAAAAAAGAAAATAATGATTTTTACAAATAAAATATTTATGTTACTTACATCAAAAAGAAAAAGAAAATTTACTTTAAAAAAATCTAAAAAAAATTGATGATGCTATATGAAACAAAATTACAAAATTATACTCTTATAAGAATGTTATTGGAACACAGGAAATTAATTTAACTATACAATAGGGGCAGAAAAGCAAGTAACAAATACATTATAAGGCTACTTTAAATTTGAATTTTCGCGCGTTTCAAGCAATAGGTCTCTTCATTAGCATGATAACAAAACCCACCAAATTAACTTGGAAACTTTGAGAATTAACTCATAGCCCTAGCCGAACTTTTGTCTATTCTGGAGCAATACATAGCTTACAAGCATGGAGGATTTCTACCATTAACACAAGGAGACCAAGCCACTTAGAGTGTAAAATCGTCTGTTATTTTACACTCTAAGTTGGCTGGTCTCCTTATGCAAATGGTATGAATCCTCCTTGCGTATAAACTATGTATACTATGCTCATATTTATAGGGCGCCAATGTTAGTTCCTTATGCTTAATTATTTATTATTATATTAGTTCCTAAATTTTACCATGTTATATGATATTCATGTCTAACACATTAAAAACTGTTAAGATTTTTCCTGTGCCCCGGTATAATATAAGTCATCACATTTTTGTAATAACTTTAATTTTTATCTTACTTACAAAATAAAAATTAATCCGCCACTGGGGCATCCTTCTTATCGTCGATGACGACATCTTGGGGGGGGCTTTGGTTCCGCCCCCTCACCCACTTCCATGCCCTCAGGCATTTTCTCCTCCTTTTTTTCTTTTCCAATAATATAAATAGGCTATTTACTATCTTTAATGAATTTAGACTATCTGCTTTTTTGCTAAGCCATTCATTTGGTTTAACAATTATTACACACGTGGAGGATTCATACCATTTACAACAGAAGGCCACGAGCTGGAGGAAAAAAGGCGAAAATGGTTTTTGTCTTCCAAGTAGCCAGGCCTCCTGGCGTAAATGGTGTGAATCCTCCATTTGTGAAAACTAAATATAGTTTGGGGACTAAATTTTGGATAGAAAAAGGCCGGGTGTTTACAAGTAACTACTAACTAACTCTAACTTGTTATAATACTTAAACAAAACATATAGAGCAAATAATTAACTCCATGCCTCGGACGACAGCTTATACATAGTTTACAGGCGTGGAGGATTCCTACCACTAACACAAGCAGACCAAGCGACTTAGAGTGTAAAATCGTCTGCTATTTTACACTCTAAGTTGCCAGGTCTCCTTGTGCAAATGGTATGAATCCTCCACGCCTGTAAACTATGTATACCGTATGTACTCTGTTACAGCATCGGTTATCAGCACGCTCAAAACTAGGTCTCTATGTAACGTAGCTTTGTACATGCTGTCAAGAGACGAAAAACTTCAGTATCGTCAGGATTTAAAATATGCTGGAATTTCTTAGCTGAGTGCACGGACCTCTAGGCCTTAGTTTGAAATACGTGTGAAATTGCCTTAGGCCTAGACGTCCGTACACTGGAGTTAAAAAATTCGCGAATTTTTCAAATCCTGAAGATCCCTATTTTCCTCGTCTCTTGTCAGCACGCACAAAGCTAGGTTACATAGAGGCCTAGCTTTACGAGTCCTGACAACCGGTGTGTAAAAAACTTTGAAATACTTGTTAATGTTTGTATAATTGTTTGTATATATTTTCATATAAATTCTAAAATTCATGTAAAGAAAACTTGCATTCATGTAGATCTGGTTGAAAGATACCAATATGAGGAAAAAGGGGGAAGATAGGACCATCTTTGAAAAGAAAAAAGGGTCCCCTTTTTACCTAGAAAAATAACCCCCAAAATAGGGGGCAAAAGAAAAGGGCGCGAAGAGCGCACCGAATTCAGACGAAAATTTTGCCTTGAAAGGATAGGCAGACGTTCAAATTGGTCCCCAAAAATAGAGAGGGAAAATAAAATGTTAAAATGTTAGGCTCTAAAATGAGAGCAAAAGGTAATAATCAAAATGTAATAAGATTAAAAGTTTATTAAAAAGAGTTCGGTAAAATTTAAAAATAGTCTTGAATTTATTAAAAGTGAATTAAATATAAAAAGAAAAGATATATTTAACACGGTGTTGTAACAGAGTACATACAGAATAAGCTGTCGTTCGAGATATGGAGTTGCCTATGCTATAGCGTGAAAACAAATTTTCTCACGCGCATTCTTTATCCATGGTCATTGGTCACACTAACACCTTCTAAAAAAAGGATCCCGTACCTTTTTTGGCAGGGCAATCTTTTATGAAGTGTCCTTCCTTTTTGCATAAGTAGCACACTCGCGGACGCCTCCCCCCACGTTTATTACGACCGCCTCGACCACCACGACCGCCGCGACCGCCTCGAACACCATTGTTGGTAACGTAGACGTTGCCGGTAATTTTCCAACTGTCCATTTTTTTCTAAGCCTTGGTCGGTTAACAAGGAATTAAAAAAAAAATCACAATTTAACCACAAAAAGTGCTCCCTATCAATTTTCAAAATAGTTCATATAAATAAACCTTTAAGTTGTTAATTGTATGACTTAGTTTAAAAACAAATTAAAAACAAAATAATTCTTAATAAATTTTGGCATAGAACTCACTTTCGTTTCTTTAAATTTGAAAGTTGGCACCCTGACTATAGCCCACTCGATCACGCACTCCACCGTCGTGGAGCGCGTGATCGAGTGGGCTATGCACTGACAGTGTAAAATAAAGAGAGAAATAATAATAATAATAAAAATTTAAATATTTATGTAAATGCTGAGCTACATAAAGGAGCCGCCCTGTTTCTGAAGGATGTATACATACAAAAAAAAAAGAAAACCTGTAACCAACAATACATAGTTTACATCCTAGGAGGATCCATACCATTTACACAGGGAGGCCAGGCTTCACGTGTTACACAAGAAGGGCTGACTCACTAGGTGAGTCTAAAGCCATGCCTCCTTTTGCAAATGGTATGAATCCTCCTAGCCTGTAAACTATCTCTACAACTAGGTCGGGAAATTGTCCACTAGATTGTGCAAAAATAGTGTCGCGTTTTCATTGTCAAGCTATCAATATTTTGGAAAATTTATTGGTCAAAATGTCCAGAGACCCCCCTTAATTTTTAAAAATATTATGGGACATTTTAAAATTTTATTGAACAATGTCCAGTGTACTGTGCTTATTTCTGGCCCTGCCTATAAATGTTCCTGTGCTTATTTTCGGCCCTGTACACAAGTGACAACTTTGCCTTTTTAACTAAGCCTATTTTTATGTTAAGACTAACGTTTTCGGGCGCCTTTTGCTGTTTTGGTACGTATTCTCAAGCACAATTTCCTCTGCTACTACTTACTAAGACTTACAATTTCTAATTCATCTTTTAAGGGTTAATAACTTTTATTAGTTCCATTACTTTACAACGTCTGTATCAAATTATTTCCATTTTTTCCCTTGTTTAATTTTTATTCATTTTTCCCTTCACGTTAAGCCTACAACTTTTTATTACATTTCACTGTATGTTGATTTTATTTAAGAGTGTATATAATTGTACTTCTTTGTGGTTCCAAAGTGTTCTTTGTGCAACGCTTTATCGGATAGCTTTGTGGTTTCAAAGCGTTCTTTGTGCAACGCTATATTGGATTTCTTTGTGGTTCCAAAACGTTCTTTGTGCAACGCTTTATTGGATAGCTTTGTGGTTTCAAAGCGTTCTTTGTGCAACGCTTTATTGGATAGCTTTGTGGTTTCAAAGCGTTCTTTGTGCAACACTATATTGGATTTCTTTTTGGTTCCAAAGCGTTCTTTGTGCAACGCTTTATTGGATTTCTTTGCGGATCAAAGGCGTTCTTTGTGCAATACCTACCTAATTTGGGTTCTTTGCGCAATACCTATTTTGGGTTCTTTGCAAATACAAGTTGAAAATTGCTGTGTGGAATTAAGATATGTTTCAAAAATACACTACTGTGTTATATTTCTTAACGAATATTCAAAATGGTTTCAACTGAAGCAGTTAAGAGGAAAAAATTGCGTCAAGCAAAGCAAATATATAGAGCGCAAGTAAAGTTAAAAATGCAACTTGAGAGTTAAGGCGCGTTCACAAAGACGCGAGAAAATGCAAAAGCCGAAGCTGAAAGCTGATGGCTGAAGCTGATTTTTGAAATGATTTCTCGCGCGGGCGTTCACAAATGCGCGAGAAGATTACTTTAGTTCGCTTTCCGCCGATAGATGACGCTGATTTTCGTTTTAAGCTCGGATCAAACTTGTTTGATTTTCTCGCAAGCTTTTTTTTCTCGCACCTATCACGTCATAGCAACAACCAATAAGAGCGGTAGATTTCTGAATTGGAGCGAAATTCGCTAAGCCTTATTTCAAACGAGTATCAGTATCGAATACGAAAAGTCAAATAGCAGTGTTTACTATTGCCAAAGTTTTAAATATGAAATCGATGAGAGAAATGGCTAAACAACAAAAACGGGAAGAACAGAACAAAGAAACTGAGAGAAAAGAAAAATTAATTGAATGCGTGAGAAATAACCCTGTTATATGGAACAGATTTCTTTCCTCCCACAAAGAAAGGGATAGCATTGAAGCTGCATGGAATGACGTTAGCTCCCAAACCGGCATAAATAGTAAATAAATGATTCATTATATTTAATGTCCAGCTAATTTTCTAACCGAATTGTCTTTGATAGAGAAAGACGCAAAGTCTAGTTGGAAGTATTTAAAAGACCAATTTCGGGTAAACTTTCATGCTATATCAGTGAAGAAATCTGGCCAAGAATATCTAGAAGAAGGTGATATTTCACTAGTGAAATGGCCATTTTTTAAACAAATGCTCTTTTTAAAAGATACAGTCACTAAGAGAAAGTAAATATATTAAATGAAATAGCTAAGAATGTGGAATAACACTAGTTTTAATTTCAGCACAACATCAAACGTGGAGCCAGAACCAGAAGCAACAAAAGTTGATGAATCTTCAAATGAAAAGGCTGTGGAGGAAGATTTACTCGCGTTTCAGGTTTACATTTACATAAAAATTTAAAATTTATGGGAAAGAAAACTTTAAGAAGAGTTAAAACCCAGTTTAAACCCCCATTCCTGGCTTAAACTTTCTTTATTAAAACCTGTCTAGTTAGCTTAATATCTTCAGTGGTGGCTGAATGTAGATGGTTTTTCTTAGATTGATAGATTCTCTCTAATCTTGGACGAGAATTGCCTGATAATGAAGTGGAAGTAATGGATGATGATGAAGGGTGTGAGCAACCAAGTACGAGTGACAAACCAACGTCCTCTAATATAACTACCCACACCAAATCCAAAAAGAGAAAAACTGCAGAACAACCAAATGAATTGGACAAAGAGATATCAGCTGTTGAACAGTGAGTTTTGTTTTTAAAGCAAATGTCGGCTCCTGTGGCACCCCTAACGTTCTAGCTGGTCTTCTACGCACAAATTTTACCTTGCCAAAGGCAAAAGCCAATCAGAATTCGTCCATGAGTGCTGAGCTAAAACAAGCCTCTGCTAAGCTTAGAGAGCCAGTCAACTCCACCCCTCGATTATGGGAGCATCTAGTGTCATTCGTTTAAACTAAACCACAGCCGAGACTTGCTTTAAATACACACTAATGGAAACCACAAAGCTAATTGGTTGCCAAAATAACAATGATATCTATCAATATATGGGACTGAGTTTTCAGGTGATTGAAACTAAATTATATTCTAGGTTATTGAAACAAAGTGTCTCAGGGGAAGATGATGAAGAAAAGTTTTCCAAGTATTTGGCTGTTCTGTTGCGACGTGTGGGGCCCAAATACAAGTCTCGTTGTGAATTTAAATTGATTCAAAGACATGTAGCAAATGATTGCTACATGCCTAATAAATATACTAATTCTACCGACTCCTGCTCGCTATGTTATCCAAAGGGACATACTGCCATTTCGTGCCCTTTTAAAGAAAATGACGACGAGCTTCTGGTGCTTGCAGATTCAGAAGAATTGGAACAGGTGCTTGCAGATTCAGAAGAATTGGAACAGGTGCTTGCAGATTCAGAAGAATTGGAACAGGTGCTTGCAGATTCAGAAGAATTGGAACAGGTGCTTGCAGATTCAGAAGAAGAAGTGGAACAAACTACAGCTCCACAGGCGGTCCAGAATCCATCCCTAGGGTTTTACCCCATAACTCATCCTTCCTTAAACCAAGAAGCGAACGACCCTTGGTCATTGACCCCATTCCTTCCCCTTCCTCCTCCACACGAGGAAGAAAAAAGGCAGTCAAAAACCATCACTAAGGGAGGAAACCCCTGTAAAACCGGAACCGTCACCACGACAATGGATTCCCCTGGAGAATCCCGATGATGATGATCTTGAAGATAAACTTTGCTGGGAACGCTTCGGATCAATGGGGTGGACTCCCAAACACCCACCAAAACTCTTAATTGCGTCAAAGGTTGCTAACGCCAAACACCCAGTAATTTGGACTACTTCCATCTGCTGGCGTTGCCGAAAATTAGGCCATCATGTTGTGGCTGACTGCCCTAGCAAAAGAAGTAAAGCTGCTGTAGCCCGGAGAGAAGCTCGGAGAGTGGCCCGTCTGGCCAATAAGAAAGCGACGGACAGTAACAAAGAGGACTTAGCTCCAGAGTAAAGAAGAAGAAAAAAAAACCAAAAAAAAAAAATTTCACCCCTGCTAAAAGGTTACGGGTTCCTCGGGGTAACCCTATTTTCTTTCAATTATTATGATTAAAATGAGTTCCTAAAGAGGGGGGATGTAACATGGCTGCCAGATTCCAGGAGCTTCTACTCCTTGGATCTGGCAGGGTGTCATGCCTCCATGTTACATACTCCTCCTCTTCCAAACAATCTCTGTGATAGCTGAAGAGTCAGTCAGTAATCAGCTCTCAGTTAGAGCGGTTGTTCTTTTTTTGGTTGTTAAACTAACTGTAAAGAGTACGGTCGAGTTGGGTCTATCCCGTTATTATATTGAAATAAAAATCTTAGAAGAAATTCTTCTATTTTTTGGATATTCAAAGTAAGTTGTCTTTATTTCACTTTATGGCCCTCGGGAAAATCCACCCTTAATTTAATTAATTAGTACCGAGTGTTACAAAAGTTTCGAAAGATAATAGGAACAACTTTATTTTAAACGATTTAACTATTTTTAAAGTTATTTACTGGCGATTAAAATAATTAATATCATTTATATTTAATTAATTATTTAAGATAAACTTATTTCTTTGAAGTGACACAAGTGAGAGTTTATATAGATCGAGTAATGAAGATTGCATCTGATTCGAAACACTACACGCATATCAAAGTTAATATAAAGCGAGTAGGATGATTAATCAAAAATGTCTTGATTAGAATCAAGACCTAAAAAGTATCGATAAGACTGAGGTTATCACTTGTCTGAAGGATCAGATATTAATTTTTCTTTTTAATTGAAACTTAAATGCATGCTTAAGAAAAAACAACGTTCCATTACCGTTTTCCGTTGAAATAAATTATTTTACTGCTAATCAATTTCAAAAATTTACTTATCTCGGCTTTTCGACCACAATTCCATTCCCCGAAAACATTTTATCATTACATTAATTACTTTTGGGAGAGTACGTGTATGGTTTAGCGTTTTATAAGGTTCCTAAAGACGTTACATCCCCATTCGAGACCGGCACGCTTCGCAGTGGAACATTTTAATTATTCTAAAACCAATGGCGCCAAATTCAATAGGGACAGTAAGATTTTTACTCGCGGTTTTTGCAAAATGATGTAATATCAAGTGTACTTTAGTCAACCGTCGTTTGTTCTTTCTCATAGTTCAGGGCATGATCAGTGTTACTGCCCAATTTCTCTCTCTAGTTTCTGACAATTTTTAGAGACTATTTGACATGGCACGGCACAACGTTATATACATTTGTAAATTCAAAGTAGCACAAAAGGAAAAATAATCCATTTTTTAATATTTTTGTTTGAAATAAATAAACTCATTAGTTATAACTAATAGAAAGTAAAGGGAATGGCACCGGTAATCAGCAGCAAAAAGAGAGGAAAGTTTGCTTCAAGTTAGCAGAGGGACATGTTAGTGAAAATAGTAATCTAGAATTTTGTTCGTTCAAACCTTAATATATCATGAAAAATTCAAGTGAGGAGGCGACACTACCTAGAAAGATTGATTTTTGGCAGATAACAGCGAAAAAATTATGTTCTGCACACACTGGGACTATGGGAGAGTTTCAGGGCCGCAGGTCGCACATGATGAAATTTCAACTCCAGTTTACATAAATTCTCCCTGGTCGTACTAGTAGCAGGTTAAGCTATAGTTTGCTCAGGTCCTGTTAGTCTCGAAAGGGTTATATAGTACTTGTAACTTTTAAAAGGTTGTTTTCATGGCTAAACAGACCGCTATTACAGTTTTTTATTGTTGTATAGGTTATTTTGACACGTTATCTCCCAAAACTAATTAATGTAATGATAAAATGTTTTCGGGGAATGGAATTGTGGTCGAAAAGCCGAGATAAGTAAATTTTTGAAATTGATTAGCAGTAAAATAATTTATTTCAACGGAAAACGGTAATGGAACGTTGTTTTTTCTTAAGCATGCATTTAAGTTTCAATTAAAAAGAAAAATTAATATCTGATCCTTCAGACAAGTGATAACCTCAGTCTTATCGATACTTTTTAGGTCTTGATTCTAATCAAGACATTTTTGATTAATATCTGTTCCTTCAGTCTTCATTTTAATTAAGAATGTTAAGAAACTGTTTTACATTTTCAAAATCTGCACTTAGCAGAAACATGTATAAAGGGGACCATAACTTTAGCTCAATCAGACATTTATTTATAATGATACTTCAAAAAAAGTATATCATTAAAAGTTTGTATTCTTATTGTAATTAACATAATACAATTTTTTACAATCATTTATTGAAACGCGAGGCGCCCCCCTAAAAATTCCAGAAATAGGACCAAATTGACAATTTTTAAAAATTTTTAAAAATGCTGATTTATGTCCGTTTAACATTTAGCTGAAAATTGTCATAATATGAAATTCGGATATCCTTAAAATTTCACAAAGACGATCCGAGATTGTCAATTTCAAACTTTTTTTTGTAGCATAAACTTTTTGATATTAAGCTTAAAACCTTAAACAAAATATAGCCAGGGCTACCCTAAAAGTTCACAAAGATGATCCAAGAATGTTAATACGCCTAAAAAGTGCCACCTTCAAAATATGTAGCCGGGGAAAAGAGAGCGCGATCGAGTGGGCTTTGCTAGTGGTTGGATATCGCTGGGGTTGGGACAGGGAAAAGGGAGTTGAGATGGATTGGAAATGATGATGGGCGACCTGCAGAACCGTATCTCTCCCAATGTACCTCGCGCACGCCCCTACCCTTGGTAGGCGATTGCTAAGTGCTGCCGCGTAGCGCCATTTTATTTGTATGAGAACTAGCTTCTATTTTGAAGATAGAGGGAGCGCCCTTTACAATTTCGTCCAGTACGACCCTACCTAACCGCTGAGGATGCTGGGAGGACTATGGTGCCGTAGGTGTATATGGAGTATCCTATGGAGCAAATGTTTACGAAGGAGGAAAGGGGCAAATAGGACTATTACATAATCAAAGGATATGCCCGTAAATCTAATATAAACAGAGTTTCGAGCTTCCAAAACTTAGTGTAATGTTAATCCTATGGAGGAGGCAAAGTACCTACAAGTACATACAAGCACCCACAAGTACCTACAAGCACCCACAAGTACCTACAAGCACCTAGAAGTCCCTACAAGCACCCACAAGCACCTACAAGCACCCACAAGCGCCCACAAGCACCCACAAGTACCCACAAGTACCTACAAGTACCCACAAGTAGCTATAAGTACCTACAAGTACCTACAAGTACCCACAAGTACCTACAAGCACCCACAAGTACCTACAAGTACCCACAAGTACCTACAAGCACCCACAAGTACCTACAAGTACCCACAAGTACCCACAAGTACCTACAAGTAACCACAAGCACCCACAAGTACCTACAAGTACCTACAAGTACCTACAAGTACCCACAAGCACCCACAAGTACCTAAATGTTACCAAAAGTACCTACATGTTACCACAAGTACCTACATGTTACCAAAAGTACCTACATGTTACCACAAGTACCTACATGTTACCACAAGTACCTACATGTTACCACAAGTACCTACAAGTACCCACAAGTACCTACAAGAACCTACAAGTACCCACATTTAATCACAAGTACCCACAACTACCCACAAGTACCTACAAGTAATCACAAGTACCCACACGTACCCAAAAGTACCTACAAGTACCCACAAGCACCCACAAGTACCTACATGTTACCACAAGTACCTACATGTTACCACAAGTACCTACAAGCACCCACAAGCACCCACAAGTACCTACAAGTAATCACAACTACCCAAAAGTACCTACAAGTACCCACAAGTACCTACAAGTACCCACAAGTACCTACAAGTACCCACAAGTACCTACAAGTACCTACAAGTACCCACAAGTACCCACAAGTACCTACAAGTACCCACAAGTACCTACAAGTACCTACAAGCACCCACAAGTACCCACAAGTACCGACAAGTACCCACAAGTAGCTATAAGTACCCACAAGTACCTACAAGTACCCACAAGTACCTACAAGCACCCACAAGTACCCACAAGTACCCACAAGTACCTACAAGCACCCACAAGTACCCACAAGTACCTACAAGTACCTACAAGTACCTACAAGTACCCACAAGTACCTACAAGTACCTACAAGTACCCACAAGTAACCACAAGTACCCACAAGTAACCACAAGCACCCACAAGTACCTACAAGTACCCACAAGTACCTACAAGTACCCACAAGTACCTACAAGTACCCACAAGCACCCACAAGTACCTAAATGTTACCAAAAGTACCTACATGTTACCACAAGTACCTACATGTTACCACAAGTACCTACATGTTACCACAAGTACCTACAAGTACCCACAAGTACCTACAAGTACCTACAAGCACCCACAAGTACCCACAAGCACCTACAAGCACCCACAAGTACCCACAAGTACCCACAAGTACCTACAAGCACCCACAAGTACCTACAAGTACCCACAAGCACCCACAAGTACCTACAAGTACCCACAAGTACCTACAAGTACCCACAAGTACCTACAAGTACCTACAAGCACCCACAAGTACCCACAAGCACCTACAAGCACCCACAAGTACCCACAAGTACCTACAAGCACCCACAAGTACCTACAAGCACCCACAAGTACCTACAAGTACCCACAAGTACCTACAAGTACCCACAAGTACCTACAAGTACCCACAAGTACCTACAAGTACCCACAAGTACCTACAAGCACCCACAAGTACCTACATGTTACCACAAGTATCCACAAGCACCCACAAGCACCTACAAGCACCCGGGCAAAGCACCTACAAGAGCTCAAACTCCATGTTTTTCTTGCTTAATTACCAGTCGTAGGTAATCTTGTTAACTTTATATACACGTGTGGGGTACTTATCCAACTTAACTTGTTAGCTAACACAAGCTTAGGTTCTCTTGTTTTTTTACCACTACGAAAATTGGACCAAATAGCCTTAACCGTGCTAACATCATAAAATGACTATTATCCATGCTAAAATATCGCAGATTGGGGTAGTTTTTAAAATTTAAAATTAAACATACTTAAAGTGTTAGTGCCATAATTTTCGTCAACCACAAACTTAAAATGCGAAAAAAATCCTTGAAAAATCTAGTTTATTATGATATGTTTACTTTTTTATTTGGTTTCGTAGCAATTTATAAAATTGCAATCAAAGTATTGGGTTTGGAAAAGGCCTAGTTAAAATTTTGTTTCGTTTGATGACGTAGTAAGGAGAAATTTTTACTCTAGATGTCGCTCACGTGACGCCTGTTAGTGTCTCAGCGCCGCGTTAAGCCTATTTTATTCAGATTCACGCGGCATTAGTAGACTCAGGAGTAACGGGCGCTCGCGCTTGGCTTTTCCGCGAGATGCCGTGAGTGACGTAGCAAGGAGAAAAACCCGCGAAAAATCTTCTCCGAAAATTTGCTTTTGCCCCCAAATTTCAAGTTTTCAAAGTGTTTTTTCTATGTTTTCCCTCATATTTAAATATTTATCAAGCATATTTTTGGAATCAGAAGAGTTTAAACTCTCAAAAAAGTAACGTTTTCTTTAGATTTGAGATAATTTTTAAATCAGGTCGCTATTCCTTTAAAATTAATTTTTCTCAAAAACCTTAAAATGGTCCTAGAAAAAGGTTTAAATTTTGATATAAAACCGTTCCCAAACGTAACAAACGAATATTTCATTTCAAAAGGGTGGCCACAAAATGGCAAAATTTGAAAAAAACTCCATGTTATTTCTATAGGAAAATTTAACTTTTTCACAAAAAGGGCTGATTAATTTTATGGAAATGAAAACCACCCTTAGCAACTTTATTTTTTATAAAATAAACTAATGAGTGGATCTTTTTGAAATTTTAACCATATATTGAGGGCCCGAATTGTAGTTCTGTGGAATTTTTTCAAAGCAGTTAATACGATACAAAAAAAGTTATAACCAATCAAAAAACCATCCTTATACATTAAAGTCGGTATGAAGTCTTATCTAAGAGAGCTATCGCTCTCCTAGAATAAGATCTCTTACAAAACGATAACATTTCCTTTTTGCAGAATATTAAATGGAAAAATTTTAAATAATTTTCGGCATTACGATTCTTTTAGTAGTTGTGTAGCTATAAAGCTCTGTTTCATCTCAATATTCCAAGAACATCTTTTGATATTAACATTTCAAATTTTATGTTTACTTTTTAATTCAGCTTTACTACATTTATATATAGTGTAAACGCAACTTTTGATTTCACTACATAATAAGGATTTCAATACTTCGTCTCTCTGTAAGTGTTGAAGCGATTGAGCCTATGAAACAAGATACCCTAGAATTGAACTTGTTTCGTGTCCTCTTACAAGAGGTGTTAACGGTTCAGAGTGAGCCGAAAGTTAAATACACACTTAAGTGATAGATATTAGGTCCTCATTAGACTTATGAGAATACACAGGGAAATGTTAAACGATTAATCCTTTACAAATGGTCTTCGCGATATCCCGCCAATTTGAGCTACGTATTTCCGGTTTTCTCATTGGCTGGTGGACCCATGGACAAAGTAATACTGAAAAACCAATGGCAGCCCATTACCAAGCGACAAAACAACCAATGTAAAGCTTACAGCTCCAAAATGGAGGGGGTTATGAAAATGCGAAGTCAAATCCCGGAAAACGCTAGCGCCATCTAGACAAAATAAGACGTTAGCTGCTTCCCTCGTTAGAACGTTGATTCCCCCACTATCCGGTTTGCTACTATCTGCCGCTAGAAGGCGAATCAACAAGTATTTTTCAACTTTCTCCATCTGCCATCCGTCCTTCAGTATTAGTTCGTCCATGGTGGACCTGTGTTTGTAAAGTAAATTCGTCTCGACTCGGAGAGGTTTATTTTGGTTTCCCAACTTGTTCAGTTCCTTTATCGTTCTTCGTCTGGTTTTTAGCACCTAACGCCTTCTAAAGACTTCCGTTAACGGTAATTAAACTTAATTTTCAGTTATTTTTTCTATTTTTCGCGTTTTCGCTGTTTGTTGTACCTATCTACTGGCAACGGTTTGCCATACGTTTTGGAAAAACTCTTACTTTTTACTCCGCGGTACCCATGACGGTGCTTATTACTATAACTGTGTTTGAGACTTAACTAACTCGGAAGTATTTTGCGCTGGTGGTTTTTTGGCAATCGCCATGGCGGGTTCTAAGGATCAGTGTTGCTGTTGTGATGCCAATTTCTTTGGTCAGCAGCAGGTCCTGTGGTGCACTGGTGGCTGTAGAAGGAGAGTACACAGGAAATGTTCCAATGATCAATCATTTACCTGCCAAGTTTGTAAGGGTCCATCAAAATCTTCTAGACCATCTCGCAGTCCCTCTCGTAGAGTACGAAGCTCTGTTGGTGTTGATGCTAAATCACCTTCAACTTCCAGCCACACCGATTCTGTGCCTTACTCGCAATCGGAATTCTATTTTAAATTGCATACTAGAACAAGCTCAGTCCACTGAGAAGCTGGTTCATTCTCTTCAGTCGGAAATAACGTCGCTCCGAACTCTGACCTCTGATCTTACAGAACGCGTGGAAGTATTGGAGAAACAAAACCAAGAGCTCACCGAACAATTGCAGAATCGTCGCCAGTCTGATGCTGCCACTCCCTCTATTGTGACCAACGGTCAGTCTGCGTCTCGTGATTCCTCCCTGTACTCCAGCACGTTACTCCCTCACTTACCAGCGTTGGTGCACGCTAATCCTCATTTTCCTCGGCTCGGTCTGAGTGGCGTGCCTCTTGCTAAGCCTCCTAATCCACGCAAGATTACTTAACCTGCTCAATTGGGATCTTCGGTTAATTCCAAACTGAAAGCCGTTTCTCGACCATCTGGTCCCAGAAACTCTTTCCTTACGGCTATATTCGTTAGTCTATTGGAGGAAACACTTTTATCGAAGGACCTTAGTGAGATACTGATTGCCGAATTAGGCATCACTTCGCCAATCTGCATTCGACTAAAACCTAAGAATCCTACTGCTGACCACTCATCGTTTTACGTGTCCTGTGATTATGCTACCCAGTTTACTGCCCTATCTGATCCTTCCAACTGGCCTGTTAACTGCATTATTACCGAATTCAATGGCTTCCCACGTGACACCAACAAACATAGTAGTGAGCTCACCAGTGCTAACGCGACCCCATCAACATGAAAGAACTAAGCATAGCCTACCAGAACGTTCGTGGTTTGCGTACAAAATCTGTGGAATTTTTTACAAACGTTACTTCGACAGATTATGACATTATATGTTTAACCGAAACCTGGTTTAACGACTCGCACTTTACAAATGACTATTTTCCTAATTATTACAATGTCTTTCGCGAGGATCGCTTAGATCCTCATTTTAACAATGTCTGTGGTGGTGGCGCGTTGATTGCCGTGCGTCGATCAATTAATTGCTGTAGGCGTCATGATCTTGAGGGCACCTCGGAGAATGTTATTATTGAAATTCGAACTTCGTCCTCTGGGTCATTAATATTAGGCACTGCTTACTTTCGACCAACCCTCTCTGATGTTGACTACACGCTATACACGGATCGATTATTGCGGGGCTTGGATGGCACTACCGCTGACATTGTTCTTCTTGGTGATTTTAATCTGCCTGGGATCGACTGGCTAAATTGCAACACTCTTGGCTGCAATTCACCTACTCGATCCGAGGCCAAACCTGTTTTTGAACTTTGTTATAATCTTAATCAAGTTATCCAACCTACTACAACCGGCAATTTACTAGATCTATGTCTCACCAATATAAATTTTATAGAAATTGGCGGGCTTGATGACCCGTTGGTTTCTATTGATTCCTATAATTCCCCACTATTTATAACCCTCCCCGACACAACTTGCACGCTACCTCCACCACCTGACCCCAGCTATATTTACGCTCAAGGAGACTACGAACTACTATACTCTACATTAAGGGATGTTGACTGGGCTGCGTTGCTCGACTCGCAGGACGTTAATTATTGTGTTGCTTTGCTCACTGATCGAGTTCGGGTGGCTATGGAGTTAGCTATTCCTCGTAAGACGTGCCGCGGTTCTCCTGGATTTCCTTTTTGATTTTCTCAGGCTCTCCGCAGGGCTATAATACGTAAGCGGTACTTCTATCGAAAGAAAAAGCGTACAAACACCCTAGCTGATGCCATTGAATTTAACCGCCTACGTGCGCTTGTGAAGCAATTGCTATATCGCGACAGGAATGCTCATATTGCAGGAGTTTGCAATGACGCGGTTTCTCACCCGAAAAAGTTCTGGAGCCTTGTCAATGGTAACATTCGAGAAGATTCCAAAACCATTACTCTCAAACTTGGTACCGCCATGGTTTCTGACCCTGAACGTCTAGCATCGAAGTTCTCAGAGCACTTTTCCCGTGTCTCTGTAGATAATACTCAATCAAGTGAGCCGTATCACTTTAATTGTTCAAGTATTGCTACTTCGCCTTTCCACACTCTGGTTATTACACGGCAGGATATCCATAATGCCATTACCAAGCTTCCGAACAAATTCTCGACGGGAGCGGATGGTATCCCAGCTTTTATCCTTAAGGGCTGCGAGTCCGTCCTACTTCCGTTGTTAGATAACATTTTTAATTTGTCACTTCAGACCAGTACCTTCCCCCCTATTTGGAAAAAAGCCGTTGTTGCTCCGGTTTTTAAATCGGGTGCGTCCTGCGATCCGGGTAACTACAGACCCATTTCACTTCTCTGTGTATTTGCTAAAATATTTGATATGGTTATGCATAGACATTTTTAACAGTGGCTTAATCAGTTCCCAAACGATTGTCAGCATGGTTTCAATTAGTTCAAGTATCATAACAACGAGGCTCCGACGAGAATCGAACTCATGATCTCCTGTTTACAAGACAGGCGCTTTAACCACTAAGCCACGGTTCCGAAGCGAGGTTTATGCTGAAAATTTCAGTAATTTTACTAAATTAACTCCTTCGCAGTTTTACCCTATTGTTTGCATTAACGCCCCAGACATATTTAATTCCAAAAAAAAGTTTCTTCCAGAAGGAACTTAAGAAATGCTCTAAAACCTTAAATTTTATTCGACGATGTATTTAAATATATGGAGAACTGTTTTAACCATTGTATTTTTAAAATCTTATATAATATTTAAGTATAGCCCAAATTGAATTTTAATTTAACACTCTGTATTTCTATGAAAAGTCCTAATTGGATGTTTTTGTACAGAGTTACTAAACTTGAATTGAATTGAATAATAATATTTATAATGTATAATATTTATAATGTATAACAATTATATTTATATTGTATAATAATTATATTTATATTGTATAATAATTATATTTATATTGTATAATAGTTATATTTATATTGTATAATAATTATATTTATATTGTATAATAATTATATTTATATTGTATAATAATTATATTTATATTGTATAATAATTATATTTATATTGTATAATAATTATATTTATATTGTATAATAATTATATTTATAGTGTATAATAATTATATTTATATTGTATAATAATTATATTTATATTGTATAATAATTATATTTATATTGTATAATAATTATATTTATAATCTATAATTCGCTTTTCGGTTCTTTCACCGTTCCGTATCCGGTTTTTTGCACCGATCGCGTTCTAAAGTCTTCCGTTCACGGTATTTGAACTTAATTTCCTGTTATTTACACTATTTTTCGCGTTTTCAAAGTTTTTAGTTTGGTTCTACTGGCCGCGGTTTGCCTTATTCCTTAGCTCGTGTCGTTTGTTCCGCCGGACTCATGACTGGGTTTATTCCTATAACTGTATTTGAGACCTGACTAACAAAATCTAGATTTTTGACCTCTTTGTTGCTTAGCCATTGTGGCTGGTTCTAAGGATACTTGCATTGTTTGCTCGGCTGTTTTTTTCGGAAAACAATCGGTTGTTGTCTGCTCTGCTGGTTGTGGCAAACGTGCACATCAGAAATGTCTCAAGGAGAAAAGTTTGACTTGCGCCGCTTGTAAATCAAACAATCGGGCCTCTCGTGGTTCCGTCGGCAACAACAGTGTTAGTGCCGAAAGTCACTTAGTTGGCGCGGAGTGTGATCCCTCCACGCCTGTTCCGTTAAATGCGATTCATGATGCATTGAACCATTTCTTGATGGCCGATAGCCTTACTCGGGACCCCAACTCTGTCTTGGATCGTATCCTTGCCAAACTGGATGCCGCTGAAAGTTTCAATGCAACTCTTTTGGCTCGTATTGATGCTCTTGAAACCAAAGTCGCTACCTTGGAGCGTGAGAAATCGGAGAGGAGTGCTCCACTGTCATTTGCCAACGCTGCCTCCCATCCTCAATCTTCATTCCTCCCGTTTGCTGTCCCCCCGGGACGTTTTCCAGGCAACACCTCAGTTACCTCTGCCGCTCATCTGCCCCGCAATGGCCGATTGGCGCCTTCTGTACCAGCTAGAAAACCCGCCAAGCCCGTGCAGACTGGATCTGCTACAACAACCAAGCTGAAAGCTGTTGCTCGACCGTTGGGGGGCCGTGGCCGTGCCCCTAATGCATTATTTGTCAGTCGACTTGACAAAGATTTACTCTCTCAGGAGTTAGTAGAGACGCTGGCTGATGAAGTTGGAATATTGACAGCGCATTGTATTCGCCTTAAGCCCAAGAACCCTGACGCTGACCCTTTTTCGTTTTACGTGACTTGTACTGATGCCACTGAGTTTGAAAAACTCTCGGATCCCTCTATCTGGCCATTACATTGTATACTAACTGATTTCAATGGTGTTCCCCGGGATACTCACAAACATAGCTCTAAACTTGGTACTACTTCTGCACACCCTTCTGACTAATCTCTATGTCTGAAATAACTATCGCTTACCAAAATGTTCGCGGACTCCGTACTAAATCTGCGACATTTTTACATAACATTGCTACCCTGGACTTGGACATTATCTGTATAACGGAAACGTGGTTGAACAATTAACGTTTTTCTTGTGATTATTTTCCGTCCCATTACACTGTTTACCGCGCTGATCGTCTTGACCCTCACTATCATAATGTTTGGGGTGGGGGTTCCCTGATTGCTGTAAAGAGTTTTATTGTTTGCCATCGGAGGCATGATCTTGAGTCCACTTCCGAAAGCGTCTTTGTCGAAATTCAACTAGCTTCCCGTCGTTCGTTACTTCTTGGTACAACATATTTTCCCCCCAGCCTATCCGACCTAGAGTATAAACAGTACACTAACCGATTATTAACGGACATTGACTCTTCCGAGACCAATTTTATCTTTTTTGGCGACTTTAATTTACCGGGCGTCGATTGGACGCTATGTAGCAGTCAGGGCTGCTCTTCCCTCATTAGATCTAAAGCTGCAACAATTATTGATTTATGCTTTACTCTTAATTTGACCCAAGTTAACATTCCTTCTAGCACAGTTAATCTCTTAGATCTGTGCCTAACTAATATTAATGGATTACTAGTTGAACCCCTCGATGACCCATTTGTTAAGATTGATAAGTTTCACCCGCCTTTCTCTCTTACACTTACCGTTGACCTTGGCCCTGAGTCTCCACCTCGGGGCTCTGCCTTCGCTTACGCTAAAGGGGACTACCATCTCCTTTATACCACCCTTCGCGATTATGATTGGACAGACGTTCTTACTTCCACAAATGTTGATTATTGTGTCGATACTATTACCAATCGTCTCGTTGACACCATGAATCTGGCAATCCCTAAAAAACTTAAGCACGGCAAATCGCAATATCCCCCTTGGTACTCTTCTGATCTTCGACTGAATCTCAGGAGAAAACGGTACTTCTTTAGAAAAATGAAGCGTACTGGTGCGATCACTGATGGTATTGAATTTCGTAGACTTCGTGCTACTGCTCGACGACTTCTCGCTCGTGATCGTGCCGTTATGCTCAAGTCGACGTGCCAGGATGCTCATTCGCATCCAAAGAAATTTTGGAGATTTGTCAAGGGAAACCTTCGGGATAGGACCAATTCCCTTGCTTTAAAACGGGGTAAGGAATTGGTCTCTGATCCTCACACGCTTGCGGAACTTTTCAGGACCCATTTTTCAGCAATTGCTGTTGATAATACGAACCCTGCCGACACTTACACATTTGATGCCTCTCACTTAGTTACACGCCCTTACTCTAATCAGACCATATCACTCGCTGACATACACCAGGCAATCATTAAACTTCCAGCTAAGTTCTCAACAGGGGTCGATGGTGTTCCCCCTTTTGTCATCAAGGGTTGCGGGGATATCCTCCTACCTCTGTTGGAACATGTTTTTAATTTATCACTTTCAACTGGCATTTTCCCTTCCCTTTGGAAGCAGGCTGTTGTGGTACCCGTATTTAAATCTGGTGCCGCTTGTGACTCCAAGAATTACCGCCCGATCTCATTATTGTGTGCTCTAGCTAAGGTTTTTGATAAGGTGATGCATACACACGTCCAGCGTTGGTTTACCATGTTCCCAAATGATTGCCAGCATGGTTTTGTCCCTAGCAAATGCGTGGACACAAATCACGCTGCTTTCATGAACCTCGTCGCCCCTGTGGTTGAGACTCGCGGTCAAGTCGACGTGATTTACCTAGACCTTGCCAAAGCGTTTGACAGAGTTCCTCATAGATTTTTACGGGATAAGTTATTTACTTATGGCATAAGCGGTGTACTTTTGGATTGGATCTGTAATTATTTACACAGTCGTACGAATTTTATCAAGTGCAATGGTTCTATGACTTCGGTATCATATCCCGTAAATTGTGGAGTCCCACAGGGTTCGTCCCTGGGGCCTCTACTTTTTAATATATATTTGTATGATCTTCAGTTCAAAGTTATCCACTCCAACCTGCTTCAATTTGCAGATGATAACAAAATTTTTAAAAAAGTCGATTCAGACCATGATAGATTGCTTTTGCAAAGGGATATCGACGCTGTGGCCCAATGGTGTGATCATAATAATATACCGATCAATCCATTAAAATCAGTTCATGTTACCTACACTCGACGCATAAGTAGAGCAATACCCACTTGTTACGTTATTGATAATTCTGTCATACCTATCAAAGATAAGACCAAAGATCTTGGTGTTATCTTTGATTCTCATCTCCTTTTTACTGACCATGTCCATGGAGTTGTAAATAGATGTAGGCGCACCCTCGGTGTAGCCCTAAAACTTACCCGGAAACTTGGCTCTCTGGTACATTTGCGACTTTTATACCTAAGCCTTGTACGTTCGCGTGCCGTATATGGATGGGTTGCTTGGGGTGGCGTTAGCGCTCACCTCTTTGACAGAATAGAACGCATTCAGAGAAAATTCGTAGAATATTGTCATACGTATTTTATACCCAAAGCTCATTATGATTACATAACCCTACTTGAAATTCTCGCTCTTCCTACATTGCGCTGTCTTTTAAATCTTAATGAAATTAAATTTGTATATAAACTTATCCACCACTTTGTAACTTTCCCCGCCCTTCTAGAAAAATTGAACTTTCAAGTCCATCAGACTTCGCGAAACCGCTCCACCTTCTATTTATCGAAAATTACCTTAAAGCCCTTAATTAGAATGCAAGCCACGTGTAACAAATTTACTGAACATTTTGATATTTTTTCTATTAAATTTTGTGAACTTAAATTTGATTTGTTTAATCTTTAAATATTATTTCAACTTGCTGTATTTTGATTCCCTTTCTTAAAATTTTCACGGTTTTTCTCTTAGATTTTGTGTATTTCGCTCTGAATTGTTAATATTTATGTTTTCTCAATTTACTGGTAATAGTTCATCATTCTGTTAATTTTGTGAATATTCCATTTATTATAGAAACCTGGCATTTTTTTAATTGTTTCCTTAACTTGCTGTAAATAGTTTCTAATATATGTATATACCCCTTCCCTGTGTATAAACCCGTGAATCCCCCGTGATTCTTTTTATACACATTAAACTTCTATTCTATTCTATTCTATTCAATTCAATTCAAATACCTTTTATTAACTCTATAATGCAACATGCTTATAGCACTTTTCATAGTATTACAGAGTATGGTCTTATATTAAGGGTAAACTATATAATTTTAATTTATGTACAATAAAGTAAAATAATAAAAATAGATAATAAAATACTGGAAAAAAAGGTGGTAAATGACAATAAATGACACAGCGAGAGAAAAGATGTTAAGTAAACATTGGTTTAGATGCGAGTACTATTTAGATAGAAAATATTCTTTTAAGTTTAGTTTTAATCTTTGTTTCTTTTTATCAAAAATATCTATAAACTCACTAATGTCATTGCACGTTTTTTGGGCCCTATCAATGGCATTTAACTTAGGTTTAATCTTAGTTCTAAATGTGTCTTTGGATCTGGTCGAATTTATCTTAAAATCAAGGTTTTCTACAAGTTCATTGGCGTCAATTGTGTTGTGAATTTTTCCGTGGATAAATAATATCTCATTGGTTTTTAGGCGTTCATTTAATGTTACTAGTTTTAGTCTCTTTTTGAGGATGGTACTATAGTCGTTTGGGATGTAGGGCAAGAAGTAAGTGCGGTACAGCTGAATAAATTTTCTTTGGATTCTTTCCATCTTTTCTTGACCATAACTTGCTGCGCCACCCCAAATAAGCATTACATATTCTAACTTTGACCTTACAATTGACTGATATAGATGATAGAACACTTTGGAACTTCTCAGGTTTCGTGATATTCTGAGTATGCCATATAATCTGCGAAGACAATCTGAGACTGTCTTATCAATGTGATTTAATAGATACATTTTTAGTCCCAGGTTAATCCTAGGTCCGTAATATGGTCCACTCTCTGCACTTTATCTCCATCAATGACGTAGCTGTAGTTTATCGGATTGGTTGTACGGTGAAATGAAACATCGTAAGTTTTCTTAGCATTGAGAGGCATGCCGTTACGTCTTCCCCAGTCGGATATCCGTTGTAATTCGTTGTTCATAGAGATGCAATTTTCTACCGAGTTAACTTCATTATATAATTTATTGTCATCCGCATACGCTTTGATGTTTCCTTGGGGTATTGCATCTATTTTTGGTTGTAAGAGATCGTTAATATAGATTACGAAGAGAAGCGGACCGAGTGCAGATCCTTGAGGGACACCTCTTGTGGAGTCGAACGTAATGTTTGTAAGTGTGTTGTTTATTTTGATAATATTTTTTCTTTGTTCCAGGTAACTCTTAATCCAGTTAAGGAGGTTTCCGTCCATGCCGTACTTAGTTAATTTGATTTCTAGGATGTCATGTTTCATTCGGTCGAAGGCTTTACTTAAGTCCATAAAAATTGTGTCGACTAGCTTTTTATTCTCAATTCTTGGCGCCACGTAATTTAAGAATGATACCAAGTTGGTTATTGTTGACCTCTTATTAGTGAAACCATGCTGATCTGGTGCGAGTAAAGGCTTGAACCAGTTGCTAATATATTTGTGAACTGTAATTTAGAAGACTTTGGAGAAAACCGATATTAGTGAGATTGGTCTGTAACTATTAATCTTCGTTTTATTTCCTTTCTTAAATATAGGTATGATGACTGATGTTTTCCACATATCAGGGAATCCCGCTACATAGTGATAAGTTAAAGATGTGTTGTAAAACTGGTGCAAAGACCTCGGAGCATCCCTTGATTATGTATCCTGGAATCTCGTCAATACCTGCAGACTTTTTAGGTGGGAGTTTTTTGATCGCTTGATGGACATCTGCCTCAGATAGGCTTAAGGTTGTAAAAGGTAGTACGTTTCCCATGTACGCCCAGTTTTCAGTACTAATTTTGTTGATATCTGAGGGGTATTTGCACTGATTGCCTTGTTCGCCTAGTGATACCAATAAGTCACGAAACTCCTTGGCAATTTCTTTATTGTCTGTTATAACTTGCTGGTTGTCGTCCCAAACCCACGTTTGTTGTCGTGTAACGAAGGATCGGATGAGTCCATGTTGCAAAGATCCGGGCTGTAATTGGAAGCAAATCATTAACACTATATAAATATAACAGAATATTCGGTAAAATGAAAAGCATCTAACCTCAACCTTTCCTCTTATGTGATTTTAGTTCCTATTTCCAAGACTCTCTTTTCTTGGCTCGAGTACGATCAAACTATTTTTTTAAAAAAAAATCGTACCCAACTTCGAATTCATGGTGGAAATAATCTGCTTAAATCTTACGACATCGTATAAGAAATAGTTTATTCTATTTTCACGTTCATATAATATATTACGGGTATATTGTCGAAACGAACTTTTTTCATTTTAATACACGTCATTAAATATCCTATTTGACCACATACGAAACTAGTTCAAGGTGGGATTAACTAGTGATAAAAAAGTTACCGCTTTCCATCGAACTAAAATACATCAATAAGGATTATAGGTATTGTCGTGGGTGGGGGAGGTGACTTCCCGACATTCACCTTCCGAGATTTGTAGGTAAGAATTTATTTAACGAATTGATTAATTTTTATATTAAAAGTTAAATATCACGACGACGTTTTTATTCATTTGTTTAAGGTTTTGGTGCGTTCCATCCATATCGGCTTCGTCATCCGATTCGATCTTAGACTAGAGATTTCATCCATCGATGTCTCTGTGTCATACTACCCCAATATGGACCGGCTCCTTAGAAAAATAGGAGGGGAAAAAAGCATGGTACAGGTATGTTTTTTTTCTCTCTCTCTCTCTCTCTCTCTCTCTCTCTCTCTCTCTCTCTCTCTCTCTCTCTCTCTCTCTCTCTTGCTTAATTACATCAGTGTTCCATGTTTCCTTTATTTCTTCACTAGGTGAGGAAGCTGGAAACCTTCATTCTAGAGCATGAACGGTCCAGGTCTCTAATTTTTAAAGACTTTTTTGAGAGTCAGAGCAGCGAAATGTAATTGTAGAAATAATTACCTGAAGTTCCAAAGTAAATTAAATATTAAACAAGCAAAAAGTCTCTATTTTTTTACAACATTTTATTTTTAAAAATCTTCATCGTCCCAATCAATTAAAATTGGAGGTGAAGATATTACAGCTTTTTTCCGGTTTTCTTATTAACCATAGTCGGGGGTTTCTTCTTCTTTCCCAATAACTCCGTTTGGCTTCTAGTTATAATCGGTTCTTGACCGGTATTTATGTTCACTTTACCCGAGACGTTATATTTCCGTGATTTTTACCTCTCCGAGTGACGTATGTAACGGAGAGGTTCTGTAACGATCGTGTGTGTCTGTTGTTACACCCACGTGACCGCGTTCGCAGTCTCCAAATCGGAGCAAACGTGTTCGCCATTTCCGAACTGCTTTCACAGTTACGGAAATGGCAACTCTACTTGAGTTCTCACACCACCATCTTCTGGTTTTGTCCATCCCACACGGACACCAGTCTGTACTTACTGGCTTCTAATCACCACCATCTTTTTTTCTTCGTCCATCCCACATGGACACCAGTCTGTATCTACTGGCTTCTAATCACCACCATCTTTTTGTCTTCGTCCATCCCACATGGACACCAGTCTGTATATACTGGCTTCTAATCACCACCATTTTTTTGTCTTCGTCCATCCCACATGGACACCAGTCTGGTCTTCGTCGATTCCACTTGGACACCAGTTTGTACATACTGGCTTCTAATCACCACCATCTTCTGGTCTTTGTCCATCCCACTTGGACACCAGTCTGTACAAACTGGCTTCTAAACACCACCATCTAAACATAGACCCTCCAATCTGTCTCATTGGCTTCTAACTCCATCGTAATCGTTTGGTTTAAGACATTCGCGGCGATCAGCTAGGGTTACGAGAAACGTCTAGCCTCCCTAGGATGGGTTGTCCACCAAAGGTTTTCGCAATTGCGGTTGTTCTTGCTTTAAAGTGTAGTTCGACACCCTTATATACTACTTATTTGAGTAAGGAAAAGCAACCGGCGTATGCTTCATTTCAAACGCCAATATTAGTCAAGTCTCTCAACAATGTTTAATTGTTATTTATCAAAACGATGTAACGCTCAATAAGGCAAACAACTGACGAAGAAAATATTTAATATTAATTATATTTATTTTAATATTTAAGATAATCTTGTCTTTTGTTAAAATAATTTTATACGAAATTTGGTTATACGCGCGTGCAACTTGCGTGATCGACTGGGCTGTGAATAAATTAGCCGTCACTCCCACGCAAGGGCCAAAGGGTGACGGAGTAACTCGTGGTGGATCACCGAGAACTTTCCCTTCGACCGGGAATCGACACTTAAAAGCTTTGGACAATACATACTATGCCGCTGCATGATGCCAAATTCAGTAGTGCGGAATTTAGAGTACGCCATGTTTGACCCTTAGCCCGGTGCACCACTTTGATTCTAAGGTCAGTTAGGTCATGTGTTTCTTCTTATCTCGGCCCTTAATCACTTTTCCTGGCCCACTCGATCCACAATGGGCACCAGCAGCTTCCGTTAGAGTGGATCGAGTGGGCCATTATCGCAGAGTCAGTTACTCAGTTTCATTGTTCATGCCTCGCTGCTATGAGTACCGCGTGTTTAACGGTTTTCCGTTTAAAGAATAAATTACATTTAGAACGCGATTAATTGTGATTAAAAATAAATCAGTTTTATTTCAGTAGTGTTTCTTAAAACTAATCAAATTGAAATTACATTACTTTTGATATATTTGACCAGATTCATTTGAAATTTGGTCTACGCTTTTGCTTAAATCAAATATGGCGTTTCCCTTTCCCGTTTGTAAAGGTAAGGCATTGTTCACTGGGTTTCGTGCTTCAAAGATAATTTATTCATTTTAGAATTACAGTTAAATACATTTTAGCGTGAATTTATATTTTTGTTTTTATTAATTGCTAAGTTGATTTTACTTTGAATGAAGCCACGTTGAGTAGCGGCAAATATTTCTCAGCTACAAACGCTGTGGCAGACTATAGTTATGATGTTCGCTATTTATTTGCGTAAAACAAATATCTTCCATTTAGGATTATTGTAATAAGAACACATTCTTGTTAAAAATTATATTTCATTTTTGAGCATGAATACTGCTCATTTAATCTGAAGCAGACTTTACTAGATGAAAATCTAAAATTCCAAATATTTCGTGTGAGCTTCATGTTATGTTCTTGAAACACATTAATTTTGAATTCTAAGAGTGTCAGATATGCTAGTGCAATAAATAGAAAAAAGTGGTCGACGCTTCGCAAATGGCGGACACTGTTGCAATCGAAATGCCGCTAAAGTAGACGATGAAGGCCCGTAACAGAAAGTCCACTGACAAGGGCGAAAAATCTTGTATCTGTGATGACTCAGGCAGCATATAGGCTGCAGTTTTCTTAGTGTACATCCGTTCGTTAGGTGTAGCTTGTCGCGTCTCCACAAATCGCAAACACCTGTACAAATACAAGGCGTTAGCTGTTATTATAAATGATAATCATGAAATATTTGAGGTTTTTAGTATCTTACAAATAGTCAATTTGGTCGAGAATGCTTCTTGGCAGTCTCTTGTTGAACTTGTAGTGTATAGAGAGAGTTTCGTAATTTTTATTCCCAATGTAATACTTAGTATCATATTTCTTGAGTGCAAATCGGAATAAATACAAAATGTATGGTGAAATGTCCCTCTCGTAAAAAAATGCACCCGCACCACTGGCAAAGTAGTCATAGGGGAAAGATTTTAAATTATTAATTTTGTTCAAGTATCGACTATCAGATCGGACACGCTTCTGAAGACGAGAGTACTCCCCATTTTCAGTTTTCTGTAAAAAATAATGTTCACAAACGTAACATTACCAACGTATTTTATTCTCTACACTAAATTTGAACGCCTTAGTTTTTCGTGTTTTTTTACTTGGGTCAATATAATTCGATGATAAAACTTAAACGTGAAACGGAAAATAACTATCCTCGTTAATAATCAAAATGTTTACTATCGTCCTATGATATATTAAGGACCAACGTCTCTCTTATTTCGAGCGCGTCGTTTTCATTCCCTATACTATTACAGTTGCAAATTGACAGCTATTTCTGTCATATTATTACTCGGTGTGTTATTATGTAATAAATTTCGGTGTATGTCAACATAATTGGTGTTAATCCAGGATGCCCTAGGAGATCCTCAATACTGTCGACGTGTTGATCCTTGGAAATTAGTCGCCGCACAATAATCCCGAATAACATTTGACGAAAAACATTGCGCCAAGTAACCAGCCCAACAAGAGAATTCTCGCCGCAGTTCCATCAACAGAATCATCTGAATCTGAATTCAAATTAGAAAACATGTTTACGCTAGGGGAAAAATATGAGTGCTAAAACATTTTCCAATCTGGAAATTCTTGTGCTCAAAGTAAACAAATGGAAATGAACTTATCAGTTTCGAGAAGACCCGATACGTATTTCCAAACATTTTCAGAGATGAGGTGGAGTAGAGACTTTGTCCTAGTTGATTTGATATATTTGAGAAAGGACGTTGCTAGCGTCATTTCGTCAACCAGATTGTTCCGTTGAAGCCTTTTATCGACAGACGACTTTAAGCTTGATTTCCTTTATCTTTGACACACGTTAAGATACAATAGGACACAGTTTGCAAAGCCGGTGACACGTGATAACTCTTCATTACGGATGTGATTGGAATATAGGTTTAAGAAGCCGCGTCTGTAATCTATTCAAAGAAAATTACTGTGAAGTATCCTATATTTTATCTCGGGTTTGAATTTCAATCTGCAACGTTCAGTATTCATACCCCAAGTTGTATGGCTCTCTGCCATAAATGGAGTTCGTGTCTAAAAAATGTTTCATTAAGTTGAGTCAGGTCGTTACGTGCCTTGTCAGTTTCCACCCATTTCAGCCTGTGTAAATGATAAACCATTACGAGGATTCATTATTCATTAGGATGGTCACCGAATCATCTTTCCCGCGAATCGTGTGTTTCTCATTTTGAAGACAGAATATAATGGAAAGTAATTTACAAAGCTTAGATTATGGGAAATTGTTGAAACGCTGTTTACTTCTGATAAATAACGACTTTCAACTTATCTCTAAAAGTATACAAAAACTTAAATATAAAACTTGACGTACGTTACGTTTCGCAAGTTACATAGAGTGTAATGAAACCGGAATGTGGTCAATATCGGATGCTGAACAGAGATATCTCTTTTCGTCATTAAAGTCGCGGAGAAATTGTCAGGCTGAGCCAAAACAAATAAAAAAAATTATTGAAAAAGCGTTAATTGACCCCTTGGTCAAAGAATAATCCATGATTTTATCTTTCTAGAGCTTGACGCATTACCCAGGAATTCCTTGTCTTTTTCCCTAACTCCCTAAAAATATTTGGTCCATATTTCGTTAATCTCTCTGATTATAAACGCCCATTAGTTTTTCCCTGAAATATTTTAAATTCAGATATATTATTATAAAAAAACGTCATGGTTTGGACCAAGGCGGAAAAAACAAACGATATGTGTGAGGTTTATCAATTGGCTGAAGTTTCAGATATTGCATTTTTTTTAGTTATTTTTATCCATTTAATCCTTAATCAATATTAAATTCAATCAACTGATTTTACTGTTAATCGATCTATTCCCTCTAAATTAACTGAAAAAATTACATATCTACGCTTTTTCAAGAACAATTACATTTTCCGAAAACATTTTATCATGAAATTAATTATTTTGAAGGGAGTACGTGTTTAGAGCTCAGTATTGAATATTTGAAACACTCTGTCTAAAAAGACCAAGCGAACTTTGACATAATTCGAAAGGAAAATGTAAATATTTAATAGTGGATGCTAAACCAGGGTGTTGCACGAATTCATACATTTAATTTCGTTTATCGAAATGCTACATTTCTAATGTCGCGACTATGAAACAAAGGTTGCACTGCAATTTCCCTCTTCGCACTTTAGACTTTCTTGGGGGGGGGGTTAAGTTAAGTGTGACCTTCTTCGTTTGACTGGTAATGAATGGAAATGAATATAACAAGCCATTGGTACTGAAACGTATTTCTTTTTATGTAATCTTTACCTATACCTTTGGTTATATTTATACCGATATCATATTTTTCCAGTGCTACAACCTACCTACTAACAAAAACCACACAGGATAAACGGTGTTGCTTTGTCTTAAGTATACGGCATTCGTTTATTAACTAGTCTGAACAAAATAAATTTCAATTATCATATTTTTTTTTAACATCAGTCTTCTTAGCAACTTACCGATTTAAGTTTTTTTTTTTGATGCAAACTTGAAAATTTGTCAAGCCAGCAACAATTAAAACTATGTCCGTCAAGGTGCTTACACGAAATCCCTTCAAAATAATTAATTTCATGATAAAATGTTTTCGGAAAATGTAATTGTTCTTGAAAAAGCGTAGATATGTAATTTTTTCAATTAATTTAGAGGGAATAGATCGAATAACAGTAAAATCAGTTGATTGAATTTAATATTGATTAAGCATTAAATGGATAAAAATAACTAAAAAAAAATGCAATATCTGAAACTTCAGCCAATTGATAAACCTCACACATATCTTTTTTTTTTCGGCCTTGGTCCAAACCAAGACGTTTTTTTATAATATCTGTTACTTCAGTCTTAATGTATTTAAATTTTGAATAATTATGTTTGCTATACCGTCATACATTTTAATTATGATTAAAACTGCACAAGCTGTTAGTATAGCCCCATGTTTTCTATCTCACACTTAGTTAATTTAAATTATCTTTAAACTACATTAATAGGCGCGAAATTCGAAAGTTTAAGGTAAAATAAGATTTAAAACCCACTAAAAATTGCAATTAAGGTTAAGTATATATTAAAAGTCATTTATAACCTAAATGTACACTGCCGAAACACAATCCTACGCTAATTTTAAATCAATTAAATACAATTAACGTGAAATTAAACCAAAAATATTAATTTTTTGGATTAAAAGCTCAAATAACTTTTAAATAAACTGTTTAATTAAGATTAAAACTACCCAAGCCGTTGATAAATCCCAATGTTTTCTATTTCACACTTCAGTTAATTTCAACTATGTTTAAAGTACATTAATTGGCGCGAAATTCAAAAGTTGAGGGTAAAATAATGACTGTGGCAAAAATGTTAAACTGCACAAAACGTTCCAATTAGGGTAAAAAATTCCAATAAATTATACTTTTAAGCTTAATCGACTCTCCCGAACTGCGCTCAAATTAAGATTAAAACAACACAAGTTTTTCGCACAGCCACAGATGTTTCCTATTTCACTTTTGAATTAATTTAATTCATCATTAAAATACATCAAAAGCGCACACATATTTTAGAGTAATTGCAATTAAAGTTAATATTTCATTGAAACTTGTATTATAAACTAAATCCACACTAGATAAACCGTTAAATTAAACTTAATCAAGTATAATTAATGTGAAATTAACCCAAAACACGAATGTTTTTGGTAAATTCATGGATACCTAATAATTAAACTAACAAATTATAATTAAAACTACACTTATCTTTCACTAAGCCTCCATTTTCCTGTTTAATTCTTACACTTAAAAAATTGTCATTTAAAATCATTTTTCCCATATTGAAAAGAGAGTTATTGAAAGGCGCGAAATTTAAAAGTTTTTTTTTGGAGGGGGGGAGGGGGTACAGTATGTGTGCCTTTTTAACAGGAGTATTGTTACAATTGTAACACTACAGACCTTGTATTTCTAATGGAACCGGCAATACCGCAACGCTGAGCCGAAAAACCAGGATGGTAATTGTTTGGACCTATCGGGTGAGGACATTGGAGCACCAAAAACATACCGCGGTGTCACTTGTTGAACGTTAAAGCGTTCTTCATCACTTTAAATCCCATGACCTGCTCAATCTGGCAATCTTTGAAAACTCAACTTTGAGGTACTTCCGGTCCCTTTTGATATACAGGGTCTTCAGTGTAGGAGCTAAGTAGTAGAATTACAGTAGTTAGTCTCGTTTCCTAGCAAAATGCCAACCTATTCCAACCAGGACAAATTGGACAGCATGTTTATTTTGGGTGAAGGTCGCAGTAACGTTCAACTAAAGACAGTGCTTTATGCCGAACGGTTTCCACACCGACAACATCCGGTGCGAAGCACCTTTTCCGACATTGGCGAGCACCTTCGTGATTTCGGTAGTGCAAGATCGTGAACGTAGAAGAGACTGTATAGTCTGTAATGAGGATAGAGATTTTGACATCGTAGCACGTTTTGAAGCCAATTCATGCTAATAGTAGAGCGGTGGAACAAGAAGTTGCACTAAGCCAGTCTACTGTTTGTGCCAGTTTACAAGGGCATCACTACCGGCATTATCATACCCCCCTAAATCAAGCCTTAACGGACGAGGATTTCCTAAGACGGCAATACCATTAGTCTTACCATGCGTCATGACTTTACTGCTTGCAAATGTTTTGCAAGACATGGACATTCGTCTGGAATAGTGCCTAGACCACAATGGTAGAAACGTCGAATATTTACGTTGAGGTGTTTACCGAACAGTTAAGAGGTTGCAATTTGAGGCCCGCGTTCTAAGACTAATCGTAGGACAGTGCTTTAAAATATTTTGTTGCATTCTCCAGTATTCTTTTTGTACCTTGTCACTCGTTGTCACTTGCATACAATTAAACATGAATTCTAAACATTTATTTACACCCTGTATAATTTAGTATGACATCACCCGTTGGCAGTATTGGGGGTTGTACATAAAGGAAGCTGTTGGTCTGCTCTCGACACCACTGTATTTTTCTTCCATATTTCAAATACCGTCGTTTTTAAGCTTCTTTCATAAATAAAGTGCAACATTATATGCTTATCGAAATCAATGTTATTGGATATAAGTTAAATATAATTAACGATACTTAAGTACTTCTTTAAGCAATTAGAAATAGATCAACCCCAAATGTATGACGGTAAAGCAAAAATAATTATTCAAAATTTTATTACATTAAGACTGAAGTAACAGATATTATAAAAAACGTCTTGGTTTGGACCAAGGCCGAAAAAACAAACGATATGTGTGAGGTTTATCAATTGGCTGAAGTTTCAGATATTGCATTTTTTTTAGTTATTTTTATCCATTTAATCCTTAATCAATATTAAATTCAATCAACTGATTTTACTGTTAATCGATCTATTCCCTCTAAATTAATTGAAAAAATTACATATCTACGCTTTTTCAAGAACAATTACATTTTCCGAAAACATTTTATCATGAAATTAATTATTTTGAAGGGATTTCGTGTAAGCACCTTGACGGACATAGTTTTAATTGTTGCTGGCTTGACAAATTTTCAAGTTTGCATCAAAAAAAACTTAGATCGGTAAGTTGCTAAGAAGACTGATGTTAAAAAAAATATGATAATTGAAATTTATTTTGTTCAGACTAGTTAATAAACGAATGCCGTATACTTAAGACAAAGCAACATCGTTTATCCTGTGTGGTTTTTGTTAGTAGGTAGGTTGTAGCACTGGAAAAATATGATATCGGTATAAATATAACCAAAGGTATAGGTAAAGATTACATAAAAAGAAATACGTTTCAGTACCAATGGCTTGTTATAATCATTTCCATTCATTACCAGTTAAACGAAGAAGGTCACACTTAACTTAACCCCCCCCCCCCCAAGAAAGTCTAGAGTGCGAAGAGGGAAATTGCAGTGCAACCTTTGTTTCATAGTCGCGACATTAGAAATGTAGCATTTCGATAAACGAAATTAAATGTATGAATTCGTGCAACACCCTGGTTTGGCATCCACTATTAAATATTTACATTTTCCTTTCGAATTATGTCAAAGTTCGCTTGGTCTTTTTAGACAGAGTGTTTTAAATATTCAATACTGAGCTCTAAACACGTACTCCCTTCAAAATAATTAATTTCATGATAAAATGTTTTCGGAAAATGTAATTGTTCTTGAAAAAGCGTAGATATGTAATTTTTTCAGTTAATTTAGAGGGAATAGATCGATTAACAGTAAAATCAGTTGATTGAATTTAATATTGATTAAGGATTAAATGGATAAAAATAACTAAAAAAAATGCAATATCTGAAACTTCAGCCAATTGATAAACCTCACACATATCGTTTGTTTTTTCGGCCTTGGTCCAAACCAAGACGTTTTTTTATAATAATATATCTGATTTTAAAATATTTCAGGGAAAAACTAATGGGCGTTTATAATCAGAGAGATTAACGAAATATGGACCAAATATTTTAGGGAGTTAGGGAAAAAGACAAGGAATTCCTGGGTAATGCGTCAAGCTCTAGAAAGATAAAATCATGGATTATTCTTTGACCAAGGGGTCAATTAACGCTTTTTCAATAATTTTTTTTATTTGTTTTGGCTCAGCCTGACAATTTCTCCGCGACTTTAATGACGAAAAGAGATATCTCTGTTCAGCATCCGATATTGACCACATTCCGATTTCATTACACTCTATGTAACTTGCGAAACGTAACGTACGTCAAGTTTTATATTTAAGTTTTTGTATACTTTTAGAGATAAGTTGAAAGTCGTTATTTATCAGAAGTAAACAGCGTTTCAACAATTTCCCATAATCTAAGCTTTGTAAATTACTTTCCATTATATTCTGTCTTCAAAATGAGAAACACACGATTCGCGGGAAAGATGATTCGGTGACAATCCTAATGAATAATGAATCCTCGTAATGGTTTATCATTTACACAGGCTGAAATGGGTGGAAACTGACAAGGCACGTAACGACCTGACTCAACTTAATGAAACATTTTTAGACACGAACTCCATTTATGGCAGAGAGCCATACAACTTGGGGTATGAATACTGAACGTTGCAGATTGAAATTCAAACCCGAGATAAAATATAGGATACTTCACAGTAATTTTCTTTGAATAGATTACAGACGCGGCTTCTTTAACCTATATTCCAATCACATCCGTAATGAAGAGTTATCACGTGTCACCGGCTTTGCAAACTGTGTCCTATTGTATCTTAACGAGTGTCAAAGATAAAGGAAATCAAGCTTAAAGTCGTCTGTCGATAAAAGGCTTCAACGGAACAATCTGGTTGACGAAATGACGCTAGCAATGTCCTTTCTCAAATATATCATATCAACTAGGACGCAGTCTCTACTCCACCTCATCTCTGAAAATGTTTGGAAATACGTATCGGGTCTTCTCGAAACTGATAAGTTCATTTCCATTTGTTTACTTTGAGCACAAGAATTTCCAGATTGGAAAATGTTTAAGCACTCATATTTTTCCCCTAGCGTAAACATGTTTTCTAATTTGAATTCACATTCAGATGATTCTGTTGATGGAACTGCGGCGAGAATTCTCTTGTTGGGCTGGTTACTTGGCGCAATGTTTTTCGTCAAATGTTATTCGGGATTATTGTGCGGCGAACTACTAATTTCCAAGGATCAACACGTCGACAGTATTGAGGATCTCCTAGGGCATCCTGGATTTACACCAATTATGTTGACATACACCGAAATTTATTACATAATAACACACGGAGTAATAATATGACAGAAATAGCTGTCAATTTGCAACTGTAATAGTATAGGGAATGAAAACGACGCGCTCGAAATAAGAGAGACGTTGGTTCTTAATATATCATAGGACGATAGTAAACATTTTGATTATTAACGAGGATAGTTATTTTCCGTTTCACGTTTAAGTTTTATCATCGAATTATATTGACCCAAGTAAAAAAACACGAAAAACTAAGGCGTTCAAATTTAGTGTAGAGAATAAAATACGTTGGTAATGTTACGTTTGTGAACATTATTTTTTACAGAAAACTGAAAATGGGGAGTACTCTTGTCTTCAGAAGCGTGTCCGATCTGATAGTCAAAACTTGAACAAAATTAATAATTTAAAATCTTTCCCCTATGACTACTTTGCCAGTGGTGCGGGTGCATTTTTTTACGAGAGGGACATTTCACCATACATTTTGTATTTATTCCGATTTGCACTCAAGAAATATGATACTAAGTATTACATTGGGAATAAAAATTACGAAACTCTCTCTATACACTACAAGTTCAACAAGAGACTGCCAAGAAGCATTCTCGACCAAATTAACTATTTGTAAGATACTAAAAACCTCAAATATTTTATGATTATCATTTATAATAGCAGCTAACGCCTTATATTTGTACAGGTGTTTGCGATTTGTGGAGACGCGACAAGCTACACCTAACGAACGGATGTACACTAAGAAAACTGCAGCCTATATGCTGCCTGAGTCATCACAGATACAAGATTTTTCGCCCTTGTCAGTGGACTTTCTGTTACGGGCCTTCATCGTCTACTTTAGCGGAATTTCGATTGCAACAGTTGCCGCCATTTGCGAAGCCTCGACTACTTTTTTCTATTTATTGCACTAGCATATCTGACACTCTTAGAATTCAAAACTAATGTGTTTCAAGAACATAACATGAAGCTCACACGAAATATTTGGAATTTTAGATTTTCATCTAGTAAAGTCTGCTTCAGATTAAATGAGCAGTATTCATGCTCAAAAATGAAATATAATTTTTAACAAGAATGTGTTCTTATTACAATAATCCTAAATGGAAGATATTTGTTTTACGCAAATAAATAGCGAACATCATAACTATAGTCTGCCACAGCGTTTGTAGCAGAGAAATATTTGCCGCTACTCAACGTGGCTTCATTCAAAGTAAAATCAACTTAGCAATTAATAAAAACAAAAATATAAATTCACGCTAAAATGTATTTAACTGTAATTCTAAAATGAATAAATTATCTTTGAAGCACGAAACCCAGTGAACAATGCCTTACCTTTACAATCGGGAAAGGGAAACGCCATATTTGATTTAAGCAAAGGCGTAGACCAAATTTCAAATGAATCTGGTCAAATATATCCAAACTAATGTAATTTCAATTTGATTAGTTTTAAGAAACACTACTGAAATAAAACTGATTTATTTTTAATCACAATTAATCGCGTTCTAAATGTAATTTATTCTTTAAACGGAAAACCGTTAAACACGCGGTACTCATAGCAGCGAGGCATGAACAATGAAACTGAGTAACTGACTCTGCGATAATGGCCCACTCGATCCACTCTAACGGAAGCTGCTGGTGCCCATTGTGGATCGAGTGGGCCAGGAAAAGTGATTAAGGGCCGAGATAATAAGAAACACATGACCTAACTGACCTTAGAATCAAAGTGGTGCACCGGGCTAAGGGTCAAACATGGCGTACTCTAAATTCCGCACTACTGAATTTGGCATCATGCAGCGGCATAGTATGTATTGTCCAAAGCTTTTAAGTGTCGATTCCCGGTCGAAGGGAAAGTTCTCGGTGATCCACCACGAGTTACTCCGTCACCCTTTGGCCCTTGCGTGGGAGTGACGGCTAATTTATTCACAGCCCAGTCGATCACGCAAGTTGCACGCGCGTATAACCAAATTTCGTATAAAATTATTTTAACAAAAGACAAGATTATCTTAAATATTAAAATAAATATAATTAATATTAAATATTTTCTTCGTCAGTTGTTTGCCTTATTGAGCGTTACATCGTTTTGATAAAGAACAATTAAACATTGTTGAGAGACTTGACTAATATTGGCGTTTGAAATGAAGCATACGCCGGTTGCTTCGCCTTACTCAAATAAGTAGTATATAAGGGTGTCGAACTACACTTTAAAGCAAGAACAACCGCAATTGCGAAAACCTTTGGTGGACAACCCATCCTAGGGAGGCTAGACGTTTCTCGTAACCCTAGCTGATCGCCGCGGATGTCTTAAACCAAACGATTACGATGGAGTTAGAAGCCAATGAGACAGATTGGTGGGTCTATGTTTAGATGGTGGTGTTTAGAAGCCAGTTAGTACAGACTGGTGTCCAAGTGGGATGGACAAAGACCAGAAGATGGTGGTGATTAGAAGCCAGTATGTACAAACTGGTGTCCAAGTGGAATCGACGAAGACCAGACTGGTGTCCATGTGGGATGGACGAAGACAAAAAAATGGTGGTGATTAGAAGCCAGTATATACAGACTGGTGTCCATGTGGGATGGACGAAGACAAAAAGATGGTGGTGATTAGAAGCCAGTAGATACAGACTGGTGTCCATGTGGGATGGACGAAGAAAAAAAGATGGTGGTGATTAGAAGCCAGTAAGTACAGACTGGTGTCCGTGTGGGATGGACAAAACCAGAAGATGGTGGTGTGAGAACTCAAGTAGAGTTGCCATTTCCGTAACTGTGAAAGCAGTTCGGAAATGGCGAACACGTTTGCTCCGATTTGGAAACTGCGAACGCGGTCACGTGGGTGTAACAACAGACACACACACGATCGTTACAGAACCTCTCCGTGACATACGTCACTCGGAGAGGTAAAAATCACGGAAATATAACGTCTCGGGTAAAGTGAACATAAATACCGGTCAAGAACCGATTATAACTAGAAGCCAAACGGAGTTATTGGGAAAGAAGAAGAAACTCCCGACTATGGTTAATAAGAAAACCGGAAAAAAGCTGTAATATCTTCACCTCCAATTTTAATTGATTGGGACGATGAAGATTTTTAAAAATAAAATGTTGTAAAAAAATAGAGACTTTTTTGCTTGTTTAATATTTAATTTACTTTGGAACTTCAGGTAATTATTTCTACAATTAAATTTCGCTGCTTTGACTCTCAAAAAAGTCTTTAAAAATTAGAGACCTGGACCGTTCATGCTCTAGAATGAAGGTTTCCAGCTTCCTCACCTAGTGAAGAAATAAAGGAAACATGGAACACTGATGTAATTAAGCAAGAGAGAGAGAGAGAGAGAGAAAAAAAACATACCTGTACCATGCTTTTTTCCCCTCCTATTTTTCTAAGGAGCCGGTCCATATTGGGGTAGTATGACACAGAGACATCGATGGATGAAATCTCTAGTCTAAGATCGAATCGGATGACGAAGCCGATATGGATGGAACGCACCAAAACCTTAAACAAATGAATAAAAACGTCGTCGTGATATTTAACTTTTAATATAAAAATTAATCAATTCGTTAAATAAATTCTTACCTACAAATCTCGGAAGGTGAATGTCGGGAAGTCACCTCCCCCAGGATGGCCGTGTACCTTAATATGGCTTTTACTTCCTCGCCCACAGCAAGAAAACTCGCGGACATTTTCTATTACTAAAATGCGGCTTTATCGCCGAAAATATTATTGGGGAATGATGGTTCTTAAAGGAAGGACTGATACTTTTATATTCTATCACTGGAACGAATAAATTAGTATAGTATAATACATATACAATCTGAAAGAATTCAAACTCACCCACGACAATACCTATGATGTATTTTAGTTCGATGGAAAGCGGTAACTTTTTTATCACTAGTTAATCCCACCTTGAACTAGTTTCGTATGTGGTCAAATAGGATATTTAATGACGTGTATTAAAATGAAAAAAGTTCGTTTCGACAATATACCCGTAATATATTATATGAACGTGAAAATAGAATAAACTATTTCTTATACGATGTCGTAAGATTTAAGCAGATTATTTCCACCATGAATTCGAAGTTGTGTACGATTTTTTTTTAAAAAATAGTTTGATCGTACTCGAGCCAAGAAAAGAGAGTCTTGGAAATCGGAACTAAAATCACATAAGAGGAAAGGTTGAGGTTAGATGCTTTTCATTTTACTGAATATTCTATTATATTTATATAGTGTTAATGATTTGCTTCCAATTACAGCCCGGATCTTTGCAACATGGACTCATCCGATCCTTCGTTACACGACAACAAACGTGGGTTTGGGACGACAACCAGCAAGTTATAACAGACAATAAAGAAATTGCCAAGGAGTTTCGTGACGTATTGGTATCACTAGGCGAACAAGGCAATCAGTGCAAATACCCCTCAGATATCAACAAACTTAGTACTGAAAACTGGGCGTACATGGGAAACGTACTACCTTTTACAACCTTAAGCCTATCTGAGGCAGATGTCCATCAAGCGATCAAAAAACTCCCACCTAAAAAGTCTGCAGGTATTGACGAGATTCCAGGATACATAATCAAGGGATGCTCCGAGGTCTTTGCACCAGTTTTACAACACATCTTTAACTTATCACTATGTAGCGGGATTCCCTGATATGTGGAAAACATCAGTCATCATACCTATATTTAAGAAAGGAAATAAAACGAAGATTAATAGTTACAGACCAATCTCACTAATATCGGTTTTCTCCAAAGTCTTCTAAATTACAGTTCACAAATATATTAGCAACTGGTTCAAGCCTTTACTCGCACCAGATCAGCATGGTTTCACTAATAAGAGGTCAACAATAACCAACTTGGTATCATTCTTAAATTACGTGGCGCCAAGAATTGAAAATAAAAAGCTAGTCGACACAATTTTTATGGACTTAAGTAAAGCCTTCGACCGAATGAAACATGACATCCTAGAAATCAAATTAACTAAGTACGGCATGGACGGAAACCTCCTTAACTGGATTAAGAGTTACCTGGAACAAAGAAAAAATATTATCAAAATAAACAACACACTTACAAACATTACGTTCGACTCCACAAGAGGTGTCCCTCAAGGATCTGCACTAGGTCCGCTTCTCTTCGTAATCTATATTAACGATCTCTTACAACCAAAAATAGATGCAATACCCCAAAGAAACATCAAAGCGTATGCCGATGACAATAAATTATATAATGAAGTTAACTCGGTAGAAAATTGCATCTCTATGAACAACGAATTACAACGGATATCCGACTGGGGAAGACGTAACGGCATGCCTCTCAATGCTAAGAAAACTTTCGATGTTTCATTTCACCGTACAACCAATCCGATAAACTACAGCTACGTCATTGATGGAGATAAAGTGCAGAGAGTGGACCATATTACGGACCTAGGATTAACCTGGGACTAAAATGTATCTAATAAATCACATTGATAAGACAGTCTCAGATTGTCTTCGCAGATTATATGGCATACTCAGAATATCACGAAACCTGAGAAGTTCCAAAGGGTTCTATCATCTATATCAGTCAATTGTAAGGTCAAAGTTAGAAAATGTAATGCGTATTTGGGGTGGCGCAGCAAGTTATGGTCAAGAAAAGATGGAAAGAATCCAAAGAAAATTTATTCAGCTGTACCGCACTTACTTCTTGCCCTACATCCCAAACGACTATAGTACCATCCTCAAAAAGAGACTAAAACTAGTAACATTAAATGAACGCCTAAAAACCAATGAGATATTATTTATCCACGGAAAAATTCACAACACAATTGACGCCAATGAACTGGTAGAAAACCTTGATTTTAAGATAAATTCGACCAGATCCAAAGACACATTTAGAACTAAGATTAAACCTAAGTTAAATGCCATTGATAGGGCCCAAAAAACGTGCAATGACATTAGTGAGTTTATAGATATTTTTGATAAAAAGAAACAAAGATTAAAACTAAACTTAAAAGAATATTTTCTATCTAAATAGTACTCGCATCTAAACCAATGTTTACTTAACATCTTTTCTCTCGCTGTGTCATTTATTGTCATTTACCACCTTTTTTTCCAGTATTTTATTATCTATTTTTATTATTTTACTTTATTGTACAGTCGCCGCAATTAAAAACTTTCTCTCTCGCGACGTCTTGTTTAAATCATAAGCCGCAAATTATTGATCTGATACAATGGGTATAAAAAAACGTATCTTATAATGTTGTTTCAATAAATTTTTTACTAAGCGTTTTTTTTTTCACTCTCCACTTTCCATTTCCAACTGCTAAATAGGGGGTTTTGAATGATTGGGATGATTTTAAAGAGAAGGTGAACAGTTGAGCATAGCTCGTCCGAATTACCGAATGACATTCCAGTAAAGGGAGAGTGATGTTAATTGCAATTTTCTGAATACACGTCCCCCACGGAATCAATGCCTTGAGCCATATTTTTATGGATAGAGATCCCCTTTAATGTTGCACAAATATATAATCAACAATTGTGGAATGAAACTTCAAATTTTCCTCCGGTGAAGATATGGCCACGGGTGCGACATTCTGTTCCACTATGGTTCGCAAATGCCAGGGGGTGGAGAAAGATTTCTATCTAGATTAGTGGGCGATTCTTGATGTCAGTTTCAACATAAGTCTGCACGAACGTTTGGTTGAAAACGGCGCATTTCGGTGAGAACCATCTAGAAATTCAATGGCCAACCAATTCCCTCAATATGTCACCCATTGAAAACCGCTTGGTGGAGGAAATACAGGTTCACTGAAAAGGAGAATACCCACATTCAAAGCATAGCATAGGTCACAAAGTGGTGCCTACATTTGAGGAAGTGGTTGTGTTCATTGTATTCAACTAATTGGGATTCGCCATAACGAAGATGACGAACCTTTCTCAAGAAACACTTTATTTACAATGCGAAATTAGCATTATACTAAAGTTCCACTAGTCTTAGCAGTGTATCCGATGGCAAATTATGGTCTTTTTGAGAATCAATGGAATCTGCTGAGCTGCACGAAGTATTAAATCCTTGAAGGTTAAGTAAGGACGCAATGTAGAGTGTGTATATATTTTATTGAGAACTACCCAACCAACATAACAAGTTAAATAAAGATCATCTTACCGTTGGCGTTTACAACCTGTTGCATTCTCTGCGGCATTGATGAAAACAGATTGTTTATATAATCGGGCCGCTCACCAACCTCTTCCCATGCGGCCTGGATGATGGTGAAAAGTTCGTCCTTATCATTGGGAATTATATTGTTCTGGGATACAATCCTTTTCATAATCGCCCAGACGTTTTCGATTGGAGATAAGTCGGGTGAATTTCTTGGCTAGTTCATTAGATCTATTTCCGGATGATTCTCCTTCAAATACGCCATGGTTGCACGTGACTTGTGTATACTCGAATTATCTTGTTGAAATATAAATTTACCGTCCGGAAAATGATTGTCTACAACATGAGGGAAAAACGTATGTTCCAATACATCAATATACTTATCGGAATTTAGGTGCCCTTCTATTCGTGCTAAGGTGCCAATTCCATGTTTTGAAATATAACCCCACACTGGCACAGAAAACCGTCCGCTATTCCGGATTGAATGAATGTTAGCCGCATCATATCGGGTCCCTTTCTCTCTCCACACTCTTACGTGATGGTCCGTAGATGAACAAAATGTTGATTCGTCGCTGATGACAACTTCATCGGCCCAAGTTCATCCCATTCGTTCCTCCAGTGCAGGTGAGCGCGCGCAAATGCTAGGCGTTCTTGTTCGTGCTCTGGTTTGAGATATGGCTTCTCCGCGGCGATACGACTGTGTAGCCCAACGTCACGTAATCGGTTTCTAATCGTTGTTTCCGACGCTTCCAATTCCATGATGGATTTTACAGATCGAACAGTGGTGGTAGGATTATTCACAACAAGAGCAGCAATAACGTCGCCTTCTTCTGCAGTGGTAAGGCGTGGAGTTCCAGGTCTTGGTTTGTCGGTCAATCGCCCATTTTCACCATAAGCGGCTAGCCAAGACCTCACGGTTGGCTTTGAACAGCCCAGTTGCTGCGCAATAAAAGGAACACCCCGAGCAGCCTCATGTAACGCAACGAGCCTATTGCGTTCTTCCTGTGATAATCTTGGCATACTGACTGGTGAGAGAGTGAGACAAACTGATAGTATTTATATAACAATTTATGGTAAAAAATATATTCTAACATATATTTTTTACCATAAATTGTTATATAAATACTATCAGTTTGTCTCACTCTCTCACCAGTCAGTATGCCAAGATTATCACAGGAAGAACGCAATAGGCTCGTTGCGTTACATGAGGCAAAGCCAACCGTGAGGTCTTGGCTAGCCGCTTATGGTGAGAATGGGCGATTGACCGACAAACCAAGACCTGGAACTCCACGCGTTACCACTGCAGAAGAAGACGACGTTATTGCCGCTCTTGTTGTGAATAATCCTACCACCACTGTTCGATCTGTAAAATCCATCATGGAATTGGAAGCGTCGGAAACAACGATTAGAAACCGATTACGTGACGTTGGGCTACACAGTCGTATCGCCGTGGAGAAGCCATATCTCAAACCAGAGCACGAACAAGAACGCCTAGCATTTGCGCGCGCTCACCTGCACTCACTGGAGGAAAGAATGGGATGAAGATGTCATCAGCGACGAATCAACATTTTGTTCATCTACGGACCATCACGTAAGAGTGTGGAGAGAGAAAGGGACCCGATATGATGCGGCTAACATTCATTCAATCCGGAATAGCGGACGGTATTCTGTGCCAGTGTGGGGTTATATTTCAAAACATGGAATTGGCACCTTAGCACGAATAGAAGGGCACCTCAATTCCGATAAGTATATTGATGTATTGGAACATACGTTTTTCCCTCATGTTGTAGACAACAATCTGTTTTCATCAATGCCGCAGAGAATGCAACAGGTTGTAAACGCCAACGGTAAGATGATCAAATATTAATCGCATAATGAAATTAAAAATGAAAACGCATAAATGTATTTATCCTAACCATGTTCATAATTAAGAATAAATGTTCGATAGTAATTAGCAAAGTGTCTTTATTCTTTATTTAACTTGTTATGTTGGTTGGGTAGTTCTCAATAAAATATATACACACTCTACATTGCGTCCTTACTTAACCTTCAAGGATTTAATACTTCGTGCAGCTCAGCAGATTCCATTGATTCTCAAAAAGACCATAATTTGCCATCGGATACACTGCTAAGACTAGTGGAACTTTAGTATAATGCTAATTTCGCATTGTAAATAAAGTGTTTCTTGAGAAAGGTTCGTCATCTTCGTTATGGCGAATCCCAATTAGTTGAATACAATGAACACAACCACTTCCTCAAATGTAGGCACCACTTTGTGACCTATGCTATGCTTTGAATGTGGGTATTCTCCTTTTCAGTGAACCTGTATTTCCTCCACCAAGCGGTTTTCAATGGGTGACATATTGAGGGAATTGGTTGGCCATTGAATTTCTAGATGATTCTCTCCGAAATGCGCCGTTTTCAACCAAACGTTCGTGCAGACTTATGTTGAAACTGACATCAAGAATCGCCCACTAATCTAGATAGAAATCTTTCTCCACCCCCTGGCATTTGCGAACCATAGTGGAACAGAATGTCGCACCCGTGGCCATATCTTCACCGGAGGAAAATTTGAAGTTTCATTCCACAATTGTTGATTATATATTTGTGCAACATTAAAGGGGATCTCTATCCATAAAAGTATGGCTCAAGGCATTGATTCCGTGGGGGACGTGTATTCAGAAAATTGCAATTAACATCACTCTCCCTTTACTGGAATGTCATTCGGTAATTCGGACGAGCTATGCTCTACTGTTCACCTTCTCTTTAAAATCATCCCAATCATTCAAAACCCCCTATTTAGCAGTTGGAAATGGAAAGTGGAGAGTGAAAAAAAAACGCTTAGTAAAAAATTTATTGAAACAACAATATAAGATACGTTTTTTTATACCCATTGTATCAGATCAATAATTTGCGGCTTATGATTGAAACAAGACGTCGCGAGAGAGAAAGTTTTTAATTGCGGCGACTGTACATAAATTAAAATTATATAGTTTACCCTTAATATAAGACCATACTCTGTAATACTATGAAAAGTGCTATAAGCATGTTGCATTATAGAGTTAATGAAAAGTATTTGAATTGAATTGAATTATAGATTATAAATATAATTATTATACAATATAAATATAATTATTATACAATATAAATATAATTATTATACAATATAAATATAATTATTATACAATATAAATATAATTATTATACAATATAAATATAATTATTATACAATATAAATATAATTATTATACAATATAAATATAATTATTATACAATATAAATATAATTATTATACATTGTAAATATTATACATTATAAATATAATTATTATACATTGTAAATATTATACATTATAAATATTATTATTCAATTCAATTCAAGTTTAGTAACTCTGTACAAAAACATCCAATTAGGACTTTTCATAGAAATACAGAGTGTTAAATTAAAATTCAATTTGGGCTATACTTAAATATTATATAAGATTTTAAAAATACAATGGTTAAAACAGTTCTCCATATATTTAAATACATCGTCGAATAAAATTTAAGGTTTTAGAGCATTTCTTAAGTTCCTTCTGGAAGAAACTTTTTTTTGGAATTAAATATGTCTGGGGCGTTAATGCAAACAATAAGGTAAAACTGCGAAGGAGTTAATTTAGTAAAATTACTGAAATTTTCAGCATAAACCTCGCTTCGGAACCGTGGCTTACTGGTTAAAGCGCCTGTCTTGTAAACAGGAGATCATGAGTTCGATTCTCGTCGGAGCCTCGTTATGATACTTGAACTAATTGAAACCATGCTGACAATCGTTTGGGAACTGATTAAGCCACTGTTAAAAATGTCTATGCATAACCATATCAAATATTTTAGCAAATACACAGAGAAGTGAAATGGGTCTGTAGTTACCCGGATCGCAGGACGCACCCGATTTAAAAACCGGAGCAACAACGGCTTTTTTCCAAATAGGGGGGAAGGTACTGGTCTGAAGTGACAAATTAAAAATGTTGTCTAACAACGGAAGTAGGACGGACTCGCAGCCCTTAAGGATAAAAGCTGGGATACCATCCGCTCCCGTCGAGAATTTGTTCGGAAGCTTGGTAATGGCATTATGGATATCCTGCCGTGTAATAACCAGAGTGTGGAAAGGCGAAGTAGCAATACTTGAACAATTAAAGTGATACGGCTCACTTGATTGAGTATTATCTACAGAGACACGGGAAAAGTGCTCTGAGAACTTCGATGCTAGACGTTCAGGGTCAGAAACCATGGCGGTACCAAGTTTGAGAGTAATGGTTTTGGAATCTTCTCGAATGTTACCATTGACAAGGCTCCAGAACTTTTTCGGGTGAGAAACCGCGTCATTGCAAACTCCTGCAATATGAGCATTCCTGTCGCGAGATAGCAATTGCTTCACAAGCGCACGTAGGCGGTTAAATTCAATGGCATCAGCTAGGGTGTTTGTACGCTTTTTCTTTCGATAGAAGTACCGCTTACGTATTATAGCCCTGCGGAGAGCCTGAGAAAATCAAAAAGGAAATCCAGGAGAAACGCGGCACGTCTTACGAGGAATAGCTAACTCCATAGCCACCCGAACTCGATCAGTGAGCAAAGCAACACAATAATTAACGTCCTGCGAGTCGAGCAACGCAGCCCAGTCAACATCCCTTAATGTAGAGTATAGTAGTTCGTAGTCTCCTTGAGCGTAAATATAGCTGGGGTCAGGTGGTGGAGGTAGCGTGCAAGTTGTGTCGGGGAGGGTTATAAATAGTGGGGAATTATAGGAATCAATAGAAACCAACGGGTCATCAAGCCCGCCAATTTCTATAAAATTTATATTGGTGAGACAGATCTAGTAAATTGCCGGTTGCAGTAGGTTGGATAACTTGATTAAGATTATAACAAAGTTCAAAAACAGGTTTGGCCTCGGATCGAGTAGGTGAATTGCAGCCAAGAGTGTTGCAATTTAGCCAGTCGATCCCAGGCAGATTAAAATCACCAAGAAGAACAATGTCAGCGGTAGTACCATCCAAGCCCCGCAATAATCGATCCGTGTATAGCGTGTAGTCAACATCAGAGAGGGTTGGTCGAAAGTAAGCAGTGCCTAATATTAATGACCCAGAGGACGAGGTTCGAATTTCAATAATAACATTCTCCGAGGTGCCCTCAAGATCATGACGCCTACAGCAATTAATTGATCGACGCACGGCAATCAACGCGCCACCACCACAGACATTGTTAAAATGAGGATCTAAGCGATCCGCGCGAAAGACATTGTAATAATTAGGAAAATAGTCATTTGTAAAGTGCGAGTCGTTAAACCAGGTTTCGGTTAAACATATGTCATAATCTGTCGAAGTAACGTTTGTAAAAAATTCCACAGATTTTGTACGCAAACCACGAACGTTCTGGTAGGCTATGCTTAGTTCTTTCATGTTGATGGGGTCGCGTTAGCACTGGTGAGCTCACTACTATGTTTGTTGGTGTCACGTGGGAAGCCATTGAATTCGGTAATAATGCAGTTAACAGGCCAGTTGGAAGGATCAGATAGGGCAGTAAACTGGGTAGCATAATCACAGGATACGTAAAACGATGAGTGGTCAGCAGTACGATTCTTAGGTTTTAGTCGAATGCAGATTGGCGAAGTGATGCCTAATTCGGCAATCAGTATCTCACTAAGGTCCTTCGATAAAAGTGTTTCCTCCAATAGACTAACGAATATAGCCTTACGGAAAGAGTTTCTGGGACCAGATGGTCGAGAAACGGCTTTCAGTTTGGAATTAACCGAAAACCCCAATTGAGCAGGTTTAGTAATCTTGCGTGGAGGAGGAGGCTTAGCAAGAGGCACGCCACTCAGACCGAGCCGAGGAAAATGAGGATTAGCGTGCACCAACGCTGGTAAGTGAGGGAGTAACGTGCTGGAGTACAGGGAGGAATCACGAGACGCAGACTGACCGTTGGTCACAGTAGAGGGAGTGGCAGCATCAGACTGGCGACGATTCTGCAATTGTTCGGTGAGCTCTTGGTTTTGTTTCTCCAATACTTCCTCGCGTTCTGTAAGATCAGAGGTCAGAGTTCGGAGCGACGTAATTTCCGACTGAAGAGAATGAACCAGCTTCTCAGTGGACTGAGCTTGTTCTAGTATGCAATCTAAAATAGAATTCCGATTGCGAGTAAGGCTATCAGGTGCGAGAAGTTCTTGCAAAGCATCATGTATATCAGCCATAGGCACAGAATCGGTGTGGCTGGAAGTTGAAGGTGATTTAGCATCAACACCAACAGAGCTTCGTACTCTACGAGAGGGACTGCGAGATGGTCTAGAAGATTTTGATGGACCCTTACAAACTTGGCAGGTAAATGATTGATCATTGGAACATTTCCTGTGTACTCTCCTTCTACAGCCACCAGTGCACCACAGGAACTGCTGCTGACCAAAGAAATTGGCATCACAACAGCAACACTGATCCTTAGAACCCGCCATGGCGATTGCCAAAAAACCACCAGCGCAAAATACTTCCGAGTACACAGTTATAGTAATAAGCACCGTCATGGGTACCGCGGAGTAAAAAGTAAGAGTTTTTCCAAAACGTATGGCAAACCGTTGCCAGTAGATAGGTACAACAAACAGCGAAAACGCGAAAAATAGAAAAAATAACTGAAAATTAAGTTTAATTACCGTTAACGGAAGTCTTTAGAAGGCGTTAGGTGCTAAAAACCAGACGAAGAACGATAAAGGAACTGAACAAGTTGGGAAACCAAAATAAACCTCTCCGAGTCGAGACGAATTTACTTTACAAACACAGGTCCACCATGGACGAACTAATACTGAAGGACGGATGGCAGATGGAGAAAGTTGAAAAATACTTGTTGATTCGCCTTCTAGCGGCAGATAGTAGCAAACCGGATAGTGGGGGAATCAACGTTCTAACGAGGGAAGCAGCTAACGTCTTATTTTCTCTAGATGGCGCTAGCGTTTTCCGGGATTTGACTCCGCATTTTCATAACCCCCTCCATTTTGGAGCTGTAAGCTTTACATTGGTTGTTTTGTCGCTTGGTAATGGGCTGCCATTGGTTTTTCAGTATTACTTTGTCCATGGTTCCACCAGCCAATGAGAAAACCGGAAATACGTAGCTCAAATTGGCGGGATATCGCGAAGACCATTTGTAAAGGATTAATCGTTTAACATTTCCCTGTGTATTCTCATAAGTCTAATGAGGACCTAATATCTATCACTTAAGTGTGTATTTAACTTTCGGCTCACTCTGAACCGTTAACACCTCTTGTAAGAGGACACGAAACAAGTTCAATTCTAGGGTATCTTGTTTCATAGGCTCAATCGCTTCAACACTTACAGAGAGACGAAGTATTGAAATCCTTATTATGTAGTGAAATCAAAAGTTGCGTTTACACTATATATAAATGTAGTAAAGCTGAATTAAAAAGTAAACACAAAATTTGAAATGTTAATATCAAAAGATGTTCTTGGAATATTGAGATGAAACAGAGCTTTATAGCTACACAACTACTAAAAGAATCGTAATGCCGAAAATTATTTAAAATTTTTCCATTTAATATTCTGCAAAAAGAAAATGTTATCGTTTTGTAAGAGATCTTATCATCCTACTCGCTTTATATTAACTTTGATATGCGTGTAGTGTTTCGAATCAGATGCAATCTTCATTACTCGTTCTATATAAACTCTCACTTGTGTCACTTCAAAGAAATAAGTTTATCTTAAATAATTAATTAAATATAAATGATATTAATTATTTTAATCGCCAGTAAATAACTTTAAAAATAGTTAAATCGTTTAAAATAAAGCTGTTCCTATTATCTTTCGAAACTTTTGTAACCCTCGGTACTAATTAATTAAATTAAGGGTGGATTTTCCCGAGGGCCATAAAGTGAAATAAAGACAACTTACATTGAATATCCAAAAAATTGAAGAATTTCTTCTAAGATTTTTATTTCAATATAATAACGGGATAGACCCAACTCGACCGTACTCTTTACAGTTAGTTTAACAACCAAAAAAAGAACAACCGCTCTAACTGAGAGCTGATTACTGACTGACTTTTCAGCTATCACAGAGATTGTTTGGAAGAGGAGGAGTATGTAACATGGAGGCATGACACCCTGCCAGATCCAAGGAGTAGAAGCTCCTGGAATCTGGCAGCCATGTTACATCCCCCTCTTTAGGAACTCATTTTAATCATAATAATTGAAAGAAAATAGGGTTACCTCGAGGAACCCGTAACCTTTTAGCAGGGGTGAAATTTTTTTTTTTTTGGTTTTTTTTCTTCTTCTTTACTCTGGAGCTAAGTCCTCTTTGTTACTGTCCGTCGCTTTCTTATTGGCCAGACGGGCCACTCTCCGAGCTTCTCTCCGGGCTACAGCAGCTTTACTTCTTTTGCTAGGGCAGTCAGCCACAACATGATGGCCTAATTTTCGGCAACGCCAGCAGATGGAAGTAGTCCAAATTACTGGGTGTTTGGCGTTAGCAACCTTTGACGCAATTAAGAGTTTTGGTGGGTGTTTGGGAGTCCACCCCATTGATCCGAAGCGTTCCCAGCAAAGTTTATCTTCAAGATCATCATCATCGGGATTCTCCAGGGGAATCCATTGTCGTGGTGACGGTTCCGGTTTTACAGGGGTTTCCTCCTTAGTGATGGTTTTTGACTGCCTTTTTTCTTCCTCTTGTGGAGGAGGAAGGGGAAGGAATGGGGTCAATGACCAAGGGTCGTTCGCTTCTTGGTTTAAGGAAGGATGAGTTATGGGGTAAAACCCTAGGGATGGATTCTGGACCGCCTGAGGAGCTGTAGTTTGTTCTACTTCTTCTTCTGAATCTGCAAGCACCTGTTCCAATTCTTCTGAATCTGCAAGCACCTGTTCCAATTCTTCTGAATCTGCAAGCACCTGTTCCAATTCTTCTGAATCTGCAAGCACCTGTTCCAATTCTTCTGAATCTGCAAGCACCAGAAGCTCGTCGTCATTTTCTTTAAAAGGGCACGAAATGGCAGTATGTCCCTTTGGATAGCATAGCGAGCAGGAGTCGGTAGAATTAGTATATTTATTAGGCATGTAGCAATCATTTGCTACATGTCCACGTTCGTCGCAGTTAAGACATTGCGGGAGTTTGTCTTGATCAATTGGGCAATAGTCCTCCATAATCCTTAATGATAGCTCCGTCTTGCTAAGAAGTTTTGGAGTCGTCTTAGGCGGTCGTAATTCTTTGGCGAGGTCAAATGCCCAATTTGAAGCCATCTGCAAGTATACAATATTAATATTTCCTCTTATGAGCTTGGGAGATAAATTCCTATGGGAAAATGGAGATTGGCTCTCGGGAAAAACAAAATTGTTCCCTTTTTAGGTTCTTGATGTTATTATTGCTAAGGTAAACTTAAACCTCGTAAGGTGACCTTAACCGTTTATCATCAGGCGGTCGATAGTAGATATCAATTTCATTACCTCCGGGCTGAAGCGTCGCCCTCTTACATACCTCTCGGCGCCAACCCAATTTAAAAGGTTCAAAATAAATGTCGGGTAAGGTAGCCCTATTTAATCGAGGAGTTCTCATAGACTCCGATAACGTGGTCGACGAACTGTCAGACGCACGCAATGCGTTTGAGAAATAGATTCAGGGGTAGATATTTCTTCCGAAAGAGGAGATATCTGTTCAGGAGGTACTATTTCTTCCGAAAAACCAGAAGAGGGAGAATGCTGTAACGCCGGTTCCGTGACTGATTGTTCAGAAGACGTTGATTTGTCTTCCGGTGTTCGAATTTCTTCCGAAAAACTGGATGTTGATTTTTGCAGCTCTGGTTCCTCGACTGATACTTGATCAGACGGGGAAGCCTCCCCTGCCGCAGAAGGCGGACTATCGTTTGAGGGATGATCGAGCTGAAAAGCCCTCATATCATGATAGGTAAAAAGGAGGAGAGGAGGGTCTTCAAAAAGGGCCATGCCCGGTTCACTATCAGAATCTGTAGGTCGATGTGAATCATCCTGAACTGCAGGAGGGATCGGTTGATCCGCTGCTTGATCTTCTATTGTACTTGATGTCGAGGCTTGAGGGACATCGGGAATTGCAGGAAGAATTGGTTGATGAACTTCCTGACCGTCCTGGGATGACGGTGATGTAGAAGATGATGTTGATTCAGATGAAGTAGTTGAAGAAGTCTCCGCAGATTGGTGGTGCGCGCTACCACCCTCCGTAGGAGGACCAGATTCGATTTCATCAGCGACTTCTGATTGAGGAACGGTGGCATTTCCGGCATTGTCGAAGACAGCTACGTTAGTCCAATAAAGTTTAAGATGTTCTAGGTTAACTTTCCCTACGTTCTGCCCTGAGTTAGCGTCTTCTAACTCGTAAACAACGGGAGAGTGTTTTGCAACTATCTTAAAGGGACCTGCCCATTTAGGACTAAGCTTTTTCATGAGCTGACCTGTCGTACTTGATAAAGGATGAGTTTCCATCCATACTAAAGTTCCTACCTCAAACTCTAAAGGGTCATGACGAAGGTCATAATACTTCTTTTGTTGAGCTTTAGCTAACTTAGACAATTCATTACTGAATGCTAATTGTTCGTTAAGAACCTTTAAAGCCTTACTACGACTAGGGTCATCATTGTCCTGAATGGGTTCTTCAATATCTAAATCCCAAGGGAGACGTGGCTCCCGCCCTAAGTTCAAAAAGAACGGGGATCTGCCCGTTGTTTCATGGGGTGCGGAATTTATAGCAAATTGAAGAAGGTCAAGGGATTCATCCCATCTATCATGGTGATTCCCGACATAAAATGATATTAACTCGCCTATTACTCGATTGACTCTTTCAGTGGGGTTTCCCTTAGGAGTATAGGGGGTGGTGAACTTTGGGTTAATTCGAAATGCTCTGCAAGTTTTCAGCCAAAGTTTTGAAGTAAACTGTACCCCTCTATCACTAAGAATAGCTTTAGGAGCTCCCCACCTAGAAATAATAGACTTAAAAGCTTGAACGCAAGTCTTAGCAGTAATAGTTTTTAGTGGTATCATTTCCACGAATTTTGTTATGTAATCGACAAAAACTATTAAATATTTGTAGTGGTGTCTACTAGAAGGGAAGGGTCCCATAATGTCGACGCTTATTTGGTCCCAAGGTCTCGTTATCTCAGATGGTTGCATTAGCCCTGGTTTCTTTTTATTTCTAGCCTTAAACTGTTGGCATAAAGAGCAACCTCGAACGTAGTCCTGGACGTCACTAACAATGGTTGGCCACCAATATCTATAAGTAACTTTACTAAGGGTCTTATCTTTGCCCCTATGAGCTGATAGTGGGTGGTCGTGTAATAACCTCATGGCTTCTAGCCTTAACCGAGGCGGTAAATAGATCTTTTCCGGATGATTCCTATAAGGTCTTCTATAAAGAAGATCATTTTTCATTTCAAAAAGTTTATGCCTAACTGGGTTAGGTCCTTGCAAGGAATTAATTATTGGGGAAGCGAATGGATCTTCCCTCTGAGACTGTAAGAAGTCTTTTATGGTAAAGACTGAATATAAGGCTCTAGGACCTGGGGGACGTACCCGCCCTTCAACAGAGTCACTAGAGGAAGTTGAATTACTACTACTGGTAGAATTTTGACTAGTACTACTACTAGTTGGATCCAATTTACTAGTAGAATGGAAAGTAGAGGAACTAAGATTGATACTTAAAACGTTTATCGGGGCCCTCGACAAAGCGTCTGCTACTACGTTCTCTACTCCTTTCTTATGCTTGATTGTAAAGTCAAAGGTCTGAAGGTACATTGCCCATTTAACTAGACGAGAATTAGGTTCCCTAATATTAAACAACCACTGTAAAGCCTGATGGTCAGTAAGGACAGTGAATTTACGACCTTCTAGAAATGGCCTAAACTTCTTAACCGCCCAACAGATGGCTAAACACTCTTTCTCGCTAGTTGAGTACCTCGTTTCTGCATCTTTAAGCTTTGTACTAGCATATGCTATAGGGACTTCTACGTTATCTTGTATTTGGGATAGAAGGGCACCTAACCCTGCATCACTAGCATCAGTAGTTAAGATGCACGGGGTATCCCTTCTAAAGGAAGCTAGCGGATGAGCCTTACAAATTGCTTCCTTAATTTTTTCGAACGCTTGTTGCTGTTCGAAACCCCAAATAAATTTTTGATCCTTTCTTTTAAGCTTATTAATAGGGGGCTACTATTTGAGAATAGTGGCTAATAAAAATATTGTGCCAACCTGCCATCCCTAAAAATCTCTGAACTTCCTTTATATTTTTAGGGGGAGGAAATTTTTGAATGGCTTCTATCTTAGAAGGATCTATGTGCACTCCTTTTTCATTAACAATGTGACCAAATATGGTAGCTTCCTTTTGAGCAAAACGACATTTTTTAACTGAAGGGTGAGACCCGCTTCCTTTAATCTATTTAGGACATATTCTAAACACGTTAAGTGTTGATCCCAATCTTCGCTAAGCGAGATTAAATCGTCTAAATAGTCTATTAATTGGAAGTAATCTGCGTCCCTAAAAATCTCGTCGATTAGACGCTGAAAGGAGCTAGGGGCGTTACATAGCCCAAAAGGGAGTACATTAAACTCGTACTTTCCCATGTGAGTCACGAAGGCAGTTTTTTTTCTGCTCTTAGGGTGCATTTCCACCTGCCAATACCCTGACTTAAGGTCAAGGGTTGTAATAAACTTGGGTCTTCCCACCCTAGCTAACATGTCCTCTATATTAGGTAAAGGATAAGGGTCCTTGATGGTAACACTATTTAGTTTTCTGTAATCAATACAAAACCTATAGGGTTTACCCCGTTTTGTTTGATCAACTAAAACTACGGGCGAAGCCCAAGGAGA